>NW_027480140.1:0-36076 GCF_051014685.1 Ptiloglossa arizonensis | reverse complement strand
GGCAGCAGAATTGCGAAAAATTTCTTGCCTTGTCAACCATTCCTTGGCTTCAACCTCCCATATCTCGCGAACGGATTGACATAAGCCAAAAATTCCTGTTGCGTCTGAAAGTAGAAACTCCCACGATTACAACGGTATGTGTATTTTTTCCCTAGGCCATTCTGGTTAAGCGTTTGGAGCAGCAGAAGTGCGAAAAATTTTGTGCCTTCTCAACCATTTCTTGGATTCAAACTCCCATACCTCGCGAACTGATTGAACTAACCCAAAAATTCCTATTGCATCTGAAAGTAGAAACTCGCCCGATTACAACGGTATGTGTATTTTTCCCCTAGGCCATTCTGGTTTCGCGTTTGGAGCAGCAGAATTGCGAAAAATTTCTTGCCTTGTCAACCATTCCTTGGCTTCAAACTCCCATATCTCGCGAACGGATTGACATAAGCCAAATATTCCTGTTGCGTCTGAAAGTAGAAACTCCCACGATTACAACGGTATGTGTATTTTTTCCCTGGGCCATTCTGTTTAAGCGTTTGGAGCAGCAGAAGTGCGAAAATTTTGTGCCTTCTCAACCATTTCTTGGATTCAAACTCCCATATCTCGCGAACTGATTGACCTAACCCTAAAATTCCTATTGCATCTGAAAGTAGAAACTCGCCCGATTACAACGGTATGTGTATTTTTCCCCTAGGCCATTCCGGTTAAGCGTTTGGAGCAGCAGAAGTGCGAAAAATGTTGTGCCTTCTCAACCATTTCTTGGCTTCAAACTCCCATATCTCGCGAACGGATTGACCTAACCCAAAAATTCCTATTGCGCCTGAAAGTAGAAACACGCCCGATTACAACGGTATGCGTATTTTTTCCCTAGGCCATTCTGGTTAAGCGTTTGGAGCAGCAGAATTGCGAAAAATTTATTCTCTTCTCAACCATTTCTTAGCTTCAAACTCCCTTATCTTGCGAACGGATTGACATAGCCCAAAAATTCCTATTGCATCTGAAAGTAGAAACTCGAACGTTTACAACGGTATGTGTATTTTTTCCCTAGGCCATTCTGGTTATGCAATTGGAGCAGCAGAATTGCGAAAAATTTGTTCTCTTCTCAACCATTTCTTAGCTTCAAACTCCCATATCTCGCTAATGGATTGACATAACCCAAAAATTCCTGTTGCATCTTAAAGTTGAAGCTCGCCCGATTACAACAGTATGTGTATTTTTTCCCTAGGCCATTCTGATTAAGCGTTTGGAGCAGCAGAATGCGAAAAATTTATTCTCTTCTCAACCATTTCTTAGCTTCAAACTCCCTTATCTTGCGAACGGATTGACCTAACCCAAAAATTCCTATTGCATCTGAAAGTAGAAACTCGCCCGATTACAACGGTATGTGTATTTTTCCCCTAGGCCATTCCGGTTAAGCGTTTGGAGCAGCAGAAGTGCAAAAAATGTTGTGCCTTCTCAACCATTTCTTGGCTTCAAACTCCCATATCTCGCGAACGGATTGAACTAACCCAAAAATTCCTATTGCATCTGAAAGTAGAAACTCGCCCGATTACAACGGTATGTGTATTTTTCCCCTAGGCCATTCTGGTTTCGCGTTTGGAGCAGCAGAATTGCGAAAAATTTCTTGCCTTGTCAACCATTCCTTGGCTTCAAACTCCCATATCTCGCGAACGGATTGACATAAGCCAAAAATTCCTGTTGCGTCTGAAAGTAGAAACTCCCACGATTACAACGGTATGTGTATTTTTTCCCTGGGCCATTCTGTTTAAGCGTTTGGAGCAGCAGAAGTGCGAAAAATGTTGTACCTTCTCAACCATTTCTTGGCTTCAAACTCCCATATCTCGCGAACGGATTGACCTAACCCAAAAATTCCTATTGTATCTGAAAGTAGAAACACGCCCGATTACAACGGTATGCGTATTTTTTCCCTAGGCCATTCTGGTTAAGCGTTTGGAGCAGCAGAATTGCGAAAAATTTATTCTCTTCTCAACCATTTCTTAGCTTCAAACTCCCTTATCTTGCGAACGGATTGACCTAACCCAAAATTCCTATTGCATCTGAAAGTAGAAACTCGCCCGATTACAACGATATGCGTATTTTTTCCCTAGGACAATCTGGTTAACCGTTTGGAGCAGCAGAATTGCGAAAATTTTTTGCCTTCTCAACCATTCCTTAGCTTCAAAGTCCCATATCTCGCGAACGGATTGACATAACCCAAAAATTCCTGTTGCGTCTGAAAGTAGAAACTCGCGCGATTACAACGGTATGTGTATTTCTTCCCTAGGCCATTTTGGTTAAGCGTTTGGAGCAGCAGAAGTGCGAAAATTTTGTTGTCTTGTCAGCCATTTCTTAGCTTCAAACTCCCATATCTCGCGAACGGATTGACCCAAACCAAAAATTCCTGTTGCGTCTGAAAGTAGAAAATCGCCCGATCACAACGGTATGTGTTACTTTTTCCCTAGGCCATTCTGGTTTCGCGTTTGGGGCAGCAGAATTGCGAAAAATTTCTTGCCTTGTCAACCATTCCTTGGCTTCAACCTCCCATATCTCGCGAACGGATTGACATAAGCCAAAAATTCCTGTTGCGTCTGAAAGTAGAAACTCCCACGATTACAACAGTATGTGTATTTTTTCCCTAGGCCATTCTGATTAAGCGTTTGGAGCAGCAGAAGTGCGAAAAATTTTGTGCCTTCTCAACCATTTCTTGGATTCAAACTCCCATATCTCGCGAACTGATTGACCTAACCCTAAAATTCCTATTGCATCTGAAAGTAGAAACTCGCCCGATTACAACGGTATGTGTATTTTTCCCCTAGGCCATTCCGGTTAAGCGTTTGGAGCAGCAGAAGTGCGAAAAATGTTGTGCCTTCTCAACCATTTCTTGGCTTCAAACTCCCATATCTCGCGAACGGATTGACCTAACCCAAAAATTCCTATTGCGCCTGAAAGTAGAAACACGCCCGATTACAACGGTATGCGTATTTTTTCCCTAGGCCATTCTGGTTAAGCGTTTGGAGCAGCAGAATTGCGAAAAATTTATTCTCTTCTCAACCATTTCTTAGCTTCAAACTCCCTTATCTTGCGAACGGATTGACATAGCCCAAAAATTCCTATTGCATCTGAAAGTAGAAACTCGAACGTTTACAACGGTATGTGTATTTTTTCCCTAGGCCATTCTGGTTATGCAATTGGAGCAGCAGAATTGCGAAAATTTGTTCTCTTCTCAACCATTTCTTAGCTTCAAACTCCCATATCTCGCTAATGGATTGACATAACCCAAAAATTCCTGTTGCATCTTAAAGTTGAAGCTCGCCCGATTACAACAGTATGTGTATTTTTTCCCTAGGCCATTCTGGTTAAGCGTTTGGAGCAGAAGAAGTGCGAAAAATTTGTGGCCTTCTCAACCATTTCTTGGCTTCAAACTCCCTTATCTTGCGAACGGATCGACATAACCCAAAAATTCCTATTGCATCTGAAAGTAGAAACTCGCCCGATTACAACGGTATGTGTATTTTTTCCCTAGGCCATTCTGGTTAAGCGTTTGGAGCAGAAGAAGTGCGAAAAATTTGTGGCCTTCTCAACCATTTCTTGGCTTCAAACTCCCTTATCTTGCGAACGGATCGACATAACCCAAAAATTCCTATTGCATCTGAAAGTAGAAACTCGCCCGATTACAACGGTATGTGTATTTTTTCCCTAGGCCATTCTGGTTAAGCGTTTGGAGCAGCAGAAGTGCGAAATATTTTTTGCCCTCCCAACCATTTCTTGGCTTCAAACTCCCATATCTCGCGAACGGATTGACCTAACCCAAAAATTCCTATTGTATCTGAAAGTAGAAACACGCCCGATTACAACGGTATGCGTATTTTTTCCCTAGGCCATTCTGGTTAAGCGTTTGGAGCAGCAGAATTGCGAAAAATTTATTCTCTTCTCAACCATTTCTTAGCTTCAAACTCTCTTATCTTGCGAACGGATTGACCTAACCCAAAAATTCCTATTGCATCTGAAAGTAGAAACTCGCCCGATTACAACGATATGCGTATTTTTTCCCTAGGACAATCTGGTTAACCGTTTGGAGCAGCAGAATTGCGAAAAATTTTTTGCCTTCTCAACCATTCCTTAGCTTCAAAGTCCCATATCTCGCGAACGGATTGACATAACCCAAAAATTCCTATTGCATCTGAAAGTAGAAACTCGCCCGATTACAACGGTATGTGTATTTTTCCCCTAGGCCATTCTGGTTAAGCGTTTGGAGCAGCAGAATTGCGAAAAATTTATTCTCTTCTCAACCATTTCTTAGCTTCAAACTCCCTTATCTTGCGAACGGATTGACCTAACCCAAAAATTCCTATTGCATCTGAAAGTAGAAACTCGCCCGATTACAACGATATTTGCGTATTTTTTCCCTAGGCCATTCTGATTAAGCGTTTGGAGCAGCAGAATTGCGAAAAATTTATTCTCTTCTCAACCATTTCTTAGCTTCAAACTCCCTTATCTTGCGAACGGATTGACCTAACCCAAAAATTCCTATTGCATCTGAAAGTAGAAACTCGCCCGATTACAACGGTATGTGTATTTTTCCCCTAGGCCATTCCGGTTAAGCGTTTGGAGCAGCAGAAGTGCAAAAAATGTTGTGCCTTCTCAACCATTTCTTGGCTTCAAACTCCCATATCTCGCGAACGGATTGAACTAACCCAAAAATTCCTATTGCATCTGAAAGTAGAAACTCGCCCGATTACAACGGTATGTGTATTTTTCCCCTAGGCCATTCTGGTTTCGCGTTTGGAGCAGCAGAATTGCGAAAAATTTCTTGCCTTGTCAACCATTCCTTGGCTTCAAACTCCCATATCTCGCGAACGGATTGACATAAGCCAAAAATTCCTGTTGCGTCTGAAAGTAGAAACTCCCACGATTACAACGGTATGTGTATTTTTTCCCTGGGCCATTCTGTTTAAGCGTTTGGAGCAGCAGAAGTGCGAAAAATGTTGTACCTTCTCAACCATTTCTTGGCTTCAAACTCCCATATCTCGCGAACGGATTGACCTAACCCAAAAATTCCTATTGTATCTGAAAGTAGAAACACGCCCGATTACAACGGTATGCGTATTTTTTCCCTAGGCCATTCTGGTTAAGCGTTTGGAGCAGCAGAATTGCGAAAAATTTATTCTCTTCTCAACCATTTCTTAGCTTCAAACTCCCTTATCTTGCGAACGGATTGACCTAACCCAAAAATTCCTATTGCATCTGAAAGTAGAAACTCGCCCGATTACAACGATATGCGTATTTTTTCCCTAGGACAATCTGGTTAACCGTTTGGAGCAGCAGAATTGCGAAAATTTTTTGCCTTCTCAACCATTCCTTAGCTTCAAAGTCCCATATCTCGCGAACGGATTGACATAACCCAAAAATTCCTGTTGCGTCTGAAAGTAGAAACTCGCGCGATTACAACGGTATGTGTATTGCTTCCCTAGGCCATTTTGGTTAAGCGTTTGGAGCAGCAGAAGTGCGAAAATTTTGTTGTCTTGTCAGCCATTTCTTAGCTTCAAACTCCCATATCTCGCGAACGGATTGACCGAAACCAAAAATTCCTGTTGCGTCTGAAAGTAGAAAATCGCCCGATCACAACGGTATGTGTACTTTTTCCCTAGGCCATTCTGGTTTCGCGTTTGGGGCAGCAGAATTGCGAAAAATTTCTTGCCTTGTCAACCATTCCTTGGCTTCAACCTCCCATATCTCGCGAACGGATTGACATAAGCCAAAAATTCCTGTTGCGTCTGAAAGTAGAAACTCCCACGATTACAACGGTATGTGTATTTTTTCCCTGGGCCATTCTGTTTAAGCGTTTGGAGCAGCAGAAGTGCGAAAAATTTTGTACCTTCTCAACCATTTCTTGGCTTCAAACTCCCATATCTCGCGAACGGATTGACCTAACCCAAAAATTCCTATTGCATTTGAAAGTAGAAACTTTCCCGATTACAAAAGTATGTGCATTTTTTCCCTAGGCCATTCTGGTTAAGCGTTTGGAGCAGCAGAATTGCGAAAAATTTATTCTCTTCTCAACCATTTCTTAGCTTCAAACTCCCTTATCTTGCGAACGGATTGACATAGCCCAAAATTCCTATTGCATCTGAAAGTAGAAACTCGAACGTTTACAACGGTATGTGTATTTTTTCCCTAGGCCATTCTGGTTATGCAATTGGAGCAGCAGAATTGCGAAAAATTTGTTCTCTTCTCAACCATTTCTTAGCTTCAAACTCCCATATCTCGCTAATGGATTGACATAACCCAAAAATTCCTGTTGCATCTTAAAGTTGAAGCTCGCCCGATTACAACAGTATGTGTATTTTTTCCCTAGGCCATTCTGGTTAAGCGTTTGGAGCAGCAGAAGTGCGAAAAATTTTTTGCCCTCCCAACCATTTCTTGGCTTCAAACTCCCATATCTCGCAAACGGATTGACATAACCCAAAAATTCCTGTTGCGTCTGAAAGTAGAAACTCGCACGATTACAACGGTATGTGTATTTCTTCCCTAGGCCATTTTGGTTAAGCGTTTGGAGCAGCAGAAGTGCGAAAATTTTGTTGTCTTGTCAGCCATTTCTTAGCTTCAAACTCCCATATCTCGCGAACGGATTGACCCAAACCGAAAATTCCTGTTGCGTCTGAAAGTAGAAAATCGCCCGATTACAACGGTATGTGTACTTTTTCCCTAGGCCATTCTGGTTTCGCGTTTGGAGAAGCAGAATTGCGAAAAATTTCTTGCCTTGTCAACCATTCCTTGGCTTCAAACTCCCATATCTCGCGAACGGATTCACATAAGCCAAAAATTCCTGTTGCGTCTGAAAGTAGAAACTCCCACGATTACAACGGTATGTGTATTTTTTCCCTAGGCCATTCTGATTAAGCATTTGGAGCAGCAGAAGTGCGAAAAATTTTGTGCCTTCTCAACCATTTCTTGGATTCAAACTCCCATATCTCGCGAACTGATTGACCTAACCCAAAAATTCCTATTGCATCTGAAAGTAGAAACTCGCCCGATTACAACGGTATGTGTAGTTTTCCCCTAGGCCATTCCGGTTAAGCGTTTGGAGCAGCAGAAGTGCGAAAATTTTGTTGTCTTGTCAACCGTTTCTTGGCTTCAAACTCCCATATCTCGCGAACGGATTGACCTAACCCAAAAATTCCTATCGCACCTGAAAGTAGAAACTCGCCCGATTACAACGGTATGTGCATTTTTTCCCTAGGCCATTCTGGTTAAGCGTTTGGAGCAGCAGAATTGCGATAAATTTGTTCTCTTCTCAACCATTTCTTGGCTTCAAACTCCCATATCTCGCGAACGGATTGACCTAACCCAAAAATTCCTATTGCATCTGAAAGTAGAAACTCGCCCGATTACAACGGTATGTGTATTTTTTCCCAAGGCCATTCTGGTTAAGCGTTTGGAGCAGCAGAATTGCGAAAAATTTTTTGCTTTCTCAACCATTTCTTGGTTTCAAACTCCCATATCTCGCGAACGGATTGACCTAACCCAAAAATTCCTATTGCATCTGAAAGTAGAAACTCGCCCGATTACACCAGTATGTGTATTTTTTCCCTAGGCCATTCTGGTTAAGCGTTTGGAGCTGCAGAAGTGCGAAAATTTTGTGGCCTTCTCAACCATTCCTTGGCTTCAAACTCCCATATCTCGCGAACGGATTGACATAAGCCAAAAATTCCTGTTGCGTCTGAAAGTAGAAACTCCCACGATTACAACAGTATGTGTATTTTTTCCCTAGGCCATTCTGATTAAGCGTTTGGAGCAGCAGAAGTGCGAAAAATTTTGTGCCTTCTCAACCATTTCTTGGATTCAAACTCCCATATCTCGCGAACTGATTGACCTAACCCTAAAATTCCTATTGCATCTGAAAGTAGAAACTCGCCCGATTACAACGGTATGTGTATTTTTCCCCTAGGCCATTCCGGTTAAGCGTTTGGAGCAGCAGAAGTGCGAAAAATGTTGTGCCTTCTCAACCATTTCTTGGCTTCAAACTCCCATATCTCGCGAACGGATTGACCTAACCCAAAAATTCCTATTGCGCCTGAAAGTAGAAACACGCCCGATTACAACGGTATGCGTATTTTTTCCCTAGGCCATTCTGGTTAAGCGTTTGGAGCAGCAGAATTGCGAAAAATTTATTCTCTTCTCAACCATTTCTTAGCTTCAAACTCCCTTATCTTGCGAACGGATTGACATAGCCCAAAAATTCCTATTGCATCTGAAAGTAGAAACTCGAACGTTTACAACGGTATGTGTATTTTTTCCCTAGGCCATTCTGGTTATGCAATTGGAGCAGCAGAATTGCGAAAAATTTGTTCTCTTCTCAACCATTTCTTAGCTTCAAACTCCCATATCTCGCTAATGGATGGACATAACCCAAAAATTCCTGTTGCGTCTGAAAGTAGAAACTCGCACGATTACAACGGTATGTGTATTTCTTCCCTAGGCCATTTTGGTTAAGCGTTTGGAGCAGCAGAAGTGCGAAAATTTTGTTGTCTTGTCAGCCATTTCTTAGCTTCAAACTCCCATATCTCGCGAACGTATTGACCCAAACCGAAAATTCCTGTTGCGTCTGAAAGTAGAAAATCGCCCGATCACAACGGTATGTGTACTTTTTCCATAGGCCATTCTGGTTTCGCGTTTGGGGCAGCAGAATTGCGAAAAATTTCTTGCCTTGTCAACCATTCCTTGGCTTCAAACTCCCATATCTCGCGAACGGATTGACATAAGCCAAAAATTCCTGTTGCGTCTGAAAGTAGAAACTCCCACGATTACAACGGTATGTGTATTTTTTCCCTAGGCCATTCTGATTAAGCATTTGGAGCAGCAGAAGTGCGAAAAATTTTGTGCCTTCTCAACCATTTCTTGGATTCAAACTCCCATATCTCGCGAACTGATTGACCTAACCCAAAAATTCCTATTGCATCTGAAAGTAGAAACTCGCCCGATTACAACGGTATGTGTAGTTTTCCCCTAGGCCATTCCGGTTAAGCGTTTGGAGCAGCAGAAGTGCGAAAATTTTGTTGTCTTGTCAACCGTTTCTTGGCTTCAAACTCCCATATTTGCGCGAACGGATTGACCTAACCCAAAAATTCCTATCGCACCTGAAAGTAGAAACTCGCCCGATTACAACGGTATGTGCATTTTTTCCCTAGGCCATTCTGGTTAAGCGTTTGGAGCAGCAGAATTGCGATAAATTTGTTCTCTTCTCAACCATTTCTTGGCTTCAAACTCCCATATCTCGCGAACGGATTGACCTAACCCAAAAATTCCTATTGCATCTGAAAGTAGAAACTCGCCCGATTACAACGGTATGTGTATTTTTTCCCAAGGCCATTCTGGTTAAGCGTTTGGAGCAGCAGAATTGCGAAAAATTTTTTGCTTTCTCAACCATTTCTTGGTTTCAAACTCCCATATCTCGCGAACGGATTGACCTAACCCAAAAATTCCTATTGCATCTGAAAGTAGAAACTCGCCCGATTACACCAGTATGTGTATTTTTTCCCTAGGCCATTCTGGTTAAGCGTTTGGAGCTGCAGAAGTGCGAAAATTTTGTGGCCTTCTCAACCATTCCTTGGCTTCAAACTCCCATATCTCGCGAACGGATTGACATAAGCCAAAAATTCCTGTTGCGTCTGAAAGTAGAAACTCCCACGATTACAACAGTATGTGTATTTTTTCCCTAGGCCATTCTGATTAAGCGTTTGGAGCAGCAGAAGTGCGAAAAATTTTGTGCCTTCTCAACCATTTCTTGGATTCAAACTCCCATGTCTCGCGAACTGATTGACCTAACCCTAAAATTCCTATTGCATCTGAAAGTAGAAACTCGCCCGATTACAACGGTATGTGTATTTTTCCCCTAGGCCATTCCGGTTAAGCGTCTGGAGCAGCAGAAGTGCGAAAAATGTTGTGCCTTCTCAACCATTTCTTGGCTTCAAACTCCCATATCTCGCGAACGGATTGACCTAACCCAAAAATTCCTATTGCGCCTGAAAGTAGAAACACGCCCGATTACAACGGTATGCGTATTTTTTCCCTAGGCCATTCTGGTTAAGCGTTTGGAGCAGCAGAATTGCGAAAAATTTATTCTCTTCTCAACCATTTCTTAGCTTCAAACTCCCTTATCTTGCGAACGGATTGACATAGCCCAAAAATTCCTATTGCATCTGAAAGTAGAAACTCGAACGTTTACAACGGTATGTGTATTTTTTCCCTAGGCCATTCTGGTTATGCAATTGGAGCAGCAGAATTGCGAAAAATTTGTTCTCTTCTCAACCATTTCTTAGCTTCAAACTCCCATATCTCGCTAATGGATTGACATAACCCAAAAATTCCTGTTGCATCTTAAAGTTGAAGCTCGCCCGATTACAACAGTATGTGTATTTTTTCCCTAGGCCATTCTGGTTAAGCGTTTGGAGCAGAAGAAGTGCGAAAAATTTGTGGCCTTCTCAACCATTTCTTGGCTTCAAACTCCCTTATCTTGCGAACGGATCGACATAACCCAAAAATTCCTATTGCATCTGAAAGTAGAAACTCGCCCGATTACAACGGTATGTGTATTTTTCCCCTAGGCCATTCCCTTTAAGCGTTTGGAGCAGCAGAAGTGCGAAAAATTTTGTACCTTCTCAACCATTTCTTGGCTTCAAACTCCCATATCTCGCGAACGGATTGACCTAACCCAAAAATTCCTATTGTATCTGAAAGTAGAAACACGCCCGATTACAACGGTATGCGTATTTTTTCCCTAGGCCATTCTGGTTAAGCGTTTGGAGCAGCAGAATTGCGAAAAATTTATTCTCTTCTCAACCATTTCTTAGCTTCAAACTCTCTTATCTTGCGAACGGATTGACCTAACCCAAAAATTCCTATTGCATCTGAAAGTAGAAACTCGCCCGATTACAACGATATGCGTATTTTTTCCCAAGGACAATCTGGTTAACCGTTTGGAGCAGCAGAATTGCGAAAAATTTTTTGCCTTCTCAACCATTCCTTAGCTTCAAAGTCCCATATCTCGCGAACGGATTGACATAACCCAAAAATTCCTATTTCATCTGAAAGTAGAAACTCGCCCGATTACAACGGTATGTGTATTTTTCCCCTAGGCCATTCTGGTTAAGCGTTTGGAGCAGCAGAATTGCGAAAAATTTATTCTCTTCTCAACCATTTCTTAGCTTCAAACTCCCTTATCTTGCGAACGGATTGACCTAACCCAAAAATTCCTATTGCATCTGAAAGTAGAAACTCGCCCGATTACAACGATATGCGTATTTTTTCCCTAGGCCATTCTGATTAAGCGTTTGGAGCAGCAGAATTGCGAAAAATTTATTCTCTTCTCAACCATTTCTTAGCTTCAAACTCCCTTATCTTGCGAACGGATTGACCTAACCCAAAAATTCCTATTGCATCTGAAAGTAGAAACTCGCCCGATTACAACGGTATGTGTATTTTTCCCCTAGGCCATTCCGGTTAAGCGTTTGGAGCAGCAGAAGTGCGAAAAATGTTGTGCCTTCTCAACCATTTCTTGGCTTCAAACTCCCATATCTCGCGAACGGATTGAACTAACCCAAAAATTCCTATTGCATCTGAAAGTAGAAACTCGCCCGATTACAACGGTATGTGTATTTTTCCCCTAGGCCATTCTGGTTTCGCGTTTGGAGCAGCAGAATTGCGAAAAATTTCTTGCCTTGTCAACCATTCCTTGGCTTCAAACTCCCATATCTCGCGAACGGATTGACATAAGCCAAAAATTCCTGTTGCGTCTGAAAGTAGAAACTCCCACGATTACAACGGTATGTGTATTTTTTCCCTGGGCCATTCTGTTTAAGCGTTTGGAGCAGCAGAAGTGCGAAAAATGTTGTGCCTTCTCAACCATTTCTTGGCTTCAAACTCCCATATCTCGCGAACGGATTGACCTAACCCAAAAATTCCTATTGTATCTGAAAGTAGAAACACGCCCGATTACAACCGTATGCGTATTTTTTCCCTAGGCCATTCTGGCTAAGCGTTTGGAGCAGCAGAATTGCGAAAAATTTATTCTCTTCTCAACCATTTCTTAGCTTCAAACTCCCTTATCTTGCGAACGGATTGACCTAACCCAAAAATTCCTATTGCATCTGAAAGTAGAAACTCGCCCGATTACAACGATATGCGTATTTTTTCCCTAGGACAATCTGGTTAACCGTTTGGAGCAGCAGAATTGCGAAAAATTTTTTGCCTTCTCAACCATTCCTTAGCTTCAAAGTCCCATATCTCGCGAACGGATTGACATAACCCAAAAATTCCTGTTGCGTCTGAAAGTAGAAACTCGCACGATTACAACGGTATGTGTATTTCTTCCCTAGGCCATTTTGGTTAAGCGTTTGGAGCAGCAGAAGTGCGAAAATTTTGTTGTCTTGTCAGCCATTTCTTAGCTTCAAACTCCCATATCTCGCGAACGGATTGACCCAAACCAAAAATTCCTGTTGCGTCTGAAAGTAGAAACACGCCCGATTACAACGGTATGCGTATTTTTTCCCTAGGCCATTCTGGTTAAGCGTTTGGAGCAGCAGAATTGCGAAAAATTTATTCTCTTCTCAACCATTTCTTAGCTTCAAACTCCCTTATCTGGCGAACGGATTGACCTAACCCAAAAATTCCTATTGCATCTGAAAGTAGAAACTCGCCCGATTACAACGATATGCGTATTTTTTCCCTAGGCCATTCTGATTAAGCGTTTGGAGCAGCAGAAGTGCGACAAATTTTGTGCCTTCTCAACCATTTCTTGGATTCAAACTCCCATATCTCACGAACTGATTGACCTAACCCAAAAATTCCTGTTGCATCTGAAAGTAGAAACTCGCCCGATGACAACGGTATGTGTATTTTTCCCCTAGGCCATTCCGGTTAAGCGTTTGGAGCAGCAGAAGTGCGAAAAATGTTGTGCCTTCTCAACCATTTCTTGGCTTCAAACTCCCGTATCTCGCGAACGGATTGACCTAACCCAAAAATTCCTATTGCATTTGAAAGTAGAAACTCTCCCGATTACAAAAGTATGTGTATTTTTTCCCTAGGCCATTCTGGTTAAGCGTTTGGAGCAGCAGAAGTGCGAAAAATTTGTGGCCTTCTCAACCATTTCTTGGCTTCAAACTCCCTTATCTTGCGAACGGATTGACCTAACCCAAAAATTGCTATTGCGTCTGAAAGTAGAAACACGCCCGATTACAACGGTATGCGTATTTTTTCCCTAGGCCATTCTGGTTTCGCGTTTGGAGCAGCAGAATTGCGAAAAATTTTGTGCCTTCTCAACCATTTCTTGGATTCAAACTCCCATATCTCGCGAACGGATTGACCTAACCCAAAAATTCCTATTGTATCTGAAAGTAGAAACACGCCCGATTACAACGGTATGCGTATTTTTTCCCTAGGCCATTCTGGTTAAGCGTTTGGAGCAGCAGAATTGCGAAAAATTTATTCTCTTCTCAACCATTTCTTAGCTTCAAACTCCCTTATCTTGCGAACGGATTGACCTAACCCAAAAATTCCTATTGCATCTGAAAGTAGAAACTCGCCCGATTACAACGATATGCGTATTTTTTCCCTAGGACAATCTGGTTAACCGTTTGGAGCAGCAGAATTGCGAAAAATTTTTTGCCTTCTCAACCATTCCTTAGCTTCAAAGTCCCATATCTCGCGAACGGATTGACATAACCCAAAAATTCCTATTGCATCTGAAAGTAGAAACTCGCCCGATTACAACGGTATGTGTATTTTTCCCCTAGGCCATTCTGGTTAAGCGTTTGGAGCAGCAGAATTGCGAAAAATTTATTCTCTTCTCAACCATTTCTTAGCTTCAAACTCCCTTATCTTGCGAACGGATTGACCTAACCCAAAAATTCCGATTGCATCTGAAAGTAGAAACTCGCCCGATTACAACGATATGCGTATTTTTTCCCTAGGCCATTCTGATTAAGCGTTTGGAGCAGCAGAATTGCGAAAAATTTATTCTCTTCTCAACCATTTCTTAGCTTCAAACTCCCTTATCTTGCGAACGGATTGACATAACCCAAAAATTCCTGTTGCGTCTGAAAGTAGAAACTCGCACGATTACAACGGTATGTGTATTTCTTCCCTAGGCCATTTTGGTTAAGCGTTTGGAGCAGCAGAAGTGCGAAAATTTTGTTGTCTTGTCAGCCATTTCTTAGCTTCAAACTCCCATATCTCGCGAACGGATTGACCCAAACCAAAAATTCCTGTTGCGTCTGAAAGTAGAAAATCGCCTGATCACAACGGTATGTGTACTTTTTCCCTAGGCCATTCTGGTTTCGCGTTTGGGGCAGCAGAATTGCGAAAAATTTCTTGCCTTGTCAACCATTCCTTGGCTTCAACCTCCCATATCTCGCGAACGGTTTGACATAAGCCAAAAATTCCTGTTGCGTCTGAAAGTAGAAACTCCCACGATTACAACGGTATGTGTATTTTTTCCCTAGGCCATTCTGGTTAAGCGTTTGGAGCAGCAGAAGTGCGAAAAATTTTGTGCCTTCTCAACCATTTCTTGGATTCAAACTCCCATACCTCGCGAACTGATTGAACTAACCCAAAAATTCCTATTGCATCTGAAAGTAGAAACTCGCCCGATTACAACGGTATGTGTATTTTTCCCCTAGGCCATTCTGGTTTCGCGTTTGGAGCAGCAGAATTGCGAAAAATTTCTTGCCTTGTCAACCATTCCTTGGCTTCAAACTCCCATATCTCGCGAACGGATTGACATAAGCCAAAAATTCCTGTTGCGTCTGAAAGTAGAAACTCCCGCGATTACAACGGTATGTGTATTTTTTCCCTGGGCCATTCTGTTTAAGCGTTTGGAGCAGCAGAAGTGCGAAAAATTTTGTACCTTCTCAACCATTTCTTGGCTTCAAACTCCCATATCTCGCGAACGGATTGACCTAACCCAAAAATTGCTATTGCGTCTGAAAGTAGAAACTCGCACGATTACAACGGTATGTGTATTTTTTCCCTGGGCCATTCTGGTTAAGCGTTTGGAGCAGCAGAAGTGCGAAAAATTTTGTGCCTTCTCAACCATTTCTTGGATTCAAACTCCCATATCTCGCGAACTGATTGACCTAACCCAAAAATTCCTATTGCATCTGAAAGTAGAAACTCGCCCGATTACAACGGTATGTGTATTTTTCCCCTAGGCCATTCTGGTTAAGCGTTTGGAGCAGCAGAATTGCGAAAAATTTATTCTCTTCTCAACCATTTCTTAGCTTCAAACTCCCTTATCTTGCGAACAGATTGACCTAACCCAAAAATTCCTATTGCATCTGAAAGTAGAAACTCGCCCGATTACAACGATATGCGTATTTTTTCCCTAGGCCATTCTGATTAAGCGTTTGGAGCAGCAGAAGTGCGACAAATTTTGTGCCTTCTCAACCATTTCTTGGATTCAAACTCCCATATCTCGCGAACTGATTGACCTAACCCAAAAATTCCTATTGCATCTGAAAGTAGAAACTCGCCCGATTACAACGGTATGTGTATTTTTCCCCTAGGCCATTCCGGTTAAGCGTTTGGAGCAGCAGAAGTGCGAAAAATGTTGTGCCTTCTCAACCATTTCTTGGCTTCAAACTCCCATATCTCGCGAACGGATTGACCTAACCCAAAAATTCCTATTGCATTTGAAAGTAGAAACTCTCCCGATTACAAAAGTATGTGTATTTTTTCCCTAGGCCATTCTGGTTAAGCGTTTGGAGCAGCAGAAGTGCGAAAAATTTGTGGCCTTCTCAACCATTTCATGGCTTCAAACTCCCTTATCTTGCGAACGGATTGACCTAACCCAAAAATTGCTATTGCGTCTGAAAGTAGAAACTCGCACGATTACAACGGTATGTGTATTTTTCCCCTGGGCCATTCTGGTTAAGCGTTTGGAGCAGCAGAAGTGCGAAAAATTTTGTACCTTCTCAACCATTTCTTGGCTTCAAACTCCCATATCTCGCGAACGGATTGACCTAACCCAAAAATTCCTATTGCATCTGAAAGTAGAAACTCGCCCGATTACAACGGTATGTGTATTTTTCCCCTAGGCCATTCTGGTTAAGCGTTTGGAGCAGCAGAATTGCGAAAAATTTATTCTCTTCTCAACCATTTCTTAGCTTCAAACTCCCTTATCTTGCGAACAGATTGACCTAACCCAAAAATTCCTATTGCATCTGAAAGTAGAAACTCGCCCGATTACAACGATATGCGTATTTTTTCCCTAGGCCATTCTGATTAAGCGTTTGGAGCAGCAGAAGTGCGACAAATTTTGTGCCTTCTCAACCATTTCTTGGATTCAAACTCCCATATCTCGCGAACTGATTGACCTAACCCAAAAATTCCTATTGCATCTGAAAGTAGAAACTCGCCCGATTACAACGGTATGTGTATTTTTCCCCTAGGCCATTCCGGTTAAGCGTTTGGAGCAGCAGAAGTGCGAAAAATGTTGTGCCTTCTCAACCATTTCTTGGCTTCAAACTCCCATATCTCGCGAACGGATTGACCTAACCCAAAAATTCCTATTGCATTTGAAAGTAGAAACTCTCCCGATTACAAAAGTATGTGTATTTTTTCCCTAGGCCATTCTGGTTAAGCGTTTGGAGCAGCAGAAGTGCGAAAAATTTGTGGCCTTCTCAACCATTTCATGGCTTCAAACTCCCTTATCTTGCGAACGGATTGACCTAACCCAAAAATTGCTATTGCGTCTGAAAGTAGAAACTCGCACGATTACAACGGTATGTGTATTTTTCCCCTGGGCCATTCTGGTTAAGCGTTTGGAGCAGCAGAAGTGCGAAAAATTTTGTACCTTCTCAACCATTTCTTGGCTTCAAACTCCCATATCTCGCGAACGGATTGACCTAACCCAAAAATTCCTATTGCATCTTAAAGTAGAAACACGCCCGATTACAACGGTATGCGTATTTTTTCCCTAGGCCATTCTGGTTTCGCGTTTGGAGCAGCAGAATTGCGAAAAATTTTGTGCCTTCTCAACCATTTCTTGGATTCAAACTCCCATATCTCGCGAACTGATTGAACTAACCCAAAAATTCCTATTGCATCTGAAAGTAGAAACTCGCCCGATTACAACGGTATGTGTATTTCTCCCCTAGGCCATTCTGGTTTCGCGTTTGGAGCAGCAGAATTGCGAAAAATTTCTTGCCTTGTCAAACATTCCTTGGCTTCAAACTCCCATATCACGCGAACGGATTGACATAAGCCAAAAATTCCTGTTGCGGCTGAAAGTAGAAACTCGCCCGATTACAACGATATACGTATTTTTTCCCTAGGACAATCTGGTTAAGCGTTTGGAGCAGCAGAATTGCGAAAAATTTTTTGCCTTCTCAACCATTCCTTAGCTTCAAAGTCCCATATCTCGCGAACGGATTGACATAACCCAAAAATTCCTATTGCATTTGAAAGTAGAAACTCTCCCGATTACAAAAGTATGTGCATTTTTTCCCTAGGCCATTCTGGTTAAGCGTTTGGAGCAGCAGAAGTGCGAAAAATTTGTGGCCTTCTCAACCATTTCTTGGCTTCAAACTCCCTTATCTTGCGAACGGATTGACCTAACCCAAAAATTGCTATTGCGTCTGAAAGTAGAAACTCGCACGATTACAACTGTATGTGTATTTTTTCCCTGGGCCATTCTGGTTAAGCGTTTGGAGCAGCAGAAGTGCGAAAAATTTTGTACCTTCTCAACCATTCCTTAGCTTCAAAGTCCTATATCTCGCGAACGGATTGACATAACCCAAAAATTCCTATTGAATCTGAAAGTAGAAACTCGCCCGATTACAACGGTATGTGTATTTTTCCCCTAGGCCATTCTGGTTAAGCGTTTGGAGCAGCAGAATTGCGAAAAATTTATTCTCTTCTCAACCATTTCTTAGCTTCAAACTCCCTTATCTTGCGAACGGATTGACCTAACCCAAAAATTCCTATTGCATCTGAAAGTAGAAACTCGCCCGATTACAACGATATGCGTATTTTTTCCCTAGGCCATTCTGATTAAGCGTTTGGAGCAGCAGAAGTGCGACAAATTTTGTGCCTTCTCAACCATTTCTTGGATTCAAACTCCCATATCTCGCGAACTGATTGACCTAACCCAAAAATTCCTATTGCATCTGAAAGTAGAAACTCGCCCGATTACAACGGTATGTGTATTTTTCCCCTAGGCCATTCTGGTTAAGCGTTTGGAGCAGCAGAATTGCGAAAAATTTATTCTCTTCTCAACCATTTCTTAGCTTCAAACTCCCTTATCTTGCGAACGGATTGACCTAACCCAAAAATTCCTGTTGCGTCTGAAAGTAGAAACTCCCGCGATTACAACGGTATGTGTATTTTTTCCCTGGGCCATTCTATTTAAGCGTTTGGAGCAGCAGAAGTGCGAAAAATTTTGTACCTTCTCAACCATTTCTTGGCTTCAAACTCCCATATCTCGCGAACGGATTGACCTAACCCAAAAATTCCTATTGCATCTGAAAGTAGAAACACGCCCGATTACAACGGTATGCGTATTTTTTCCCTAGGCCATTCTGGTTAAGCGTTTGGAGCAGCAGAATTGCGAAAAATTTATTCTCTTCTCAACCATTTCTTAGCTTCAAACTCCCTTATCTGGCGAACGGATTGACCTAACCCAAAAATTCCTATTGCATCTGAAAGTAGAAACTCGCCCGATTACAACGATATGCGTATTTTTTCCCTAGGCCATTCTGATTAAGCGTTTGGAGCAGCAGAAGTGCGACAAATTTTGTGCCTTCTCAACCATTTCTTGGATTCAAACTCCCATATCTCACGAACTGATTGACCTAACCCAAAAATTCCTGTTGCATCTGAAAGTAGAAACTCGCCCGATGACAACGGTATGTGTATTTTTCCCCTAGGCCATTCCGGTTAAGCGTTTGGAGCAGCAGAAGTGCGAAAAATGTTGTGCCTTCTCAACCATTTCTTGGCTTCAAACTCCCTTATCTTGCGAACGGATTGACCTAACCCAAAAATTGCTATTGCGTCTGAAAGTAGAAACTCGCACGATTACAACGGTATGTGTATTTTTTCCCTGGGCCATTCTGGTTAAGCGTTTGGAGCAGCAGAAGTGCGAAAAATTTTGTACCTTCTCAACCATTTCTTGGCTTCAAACTCCCATATCTCGCGAACGGATTGACCTAACCCAAAAATTCCTATTGCATCTTAAAGTAGAAACACGCCCGATTACAACGGTATGCGTATTTTTTCCCTAGGCCATTCTGGTTTCGCGTTTGGAGCAGCAGAATTGCGAAAAATTTTGTGCCTTCTCAACCATTTCTTGGATTCAAACTCCCATATCTCGCGAACGGATTGACCTAACCCAAAAATTCCTATTGTATCTGAAAGTAGAAACACGCCCGATTACAACGGTATGCGTATTTTTTCCCTAGGCCATTCTGGTTAAGCGTTTGGAGCAGCAGAATTGCGAAAAATTTATTCTCTTCTCAACCATTTCTTAGCTTCAAACTCCCTTATCTTGCGAACGGATTGACCTAACCCAAAAATTCCTATTGCATCTGAAAGTAGAAACTCGCCCGATTACAACGATATGCGTATTTTTTCCCTAGGACAATCTGGTTAACCGTTTGGAGCAGCAGAATTGCGAAAAATTTTTTGCCTTCTCAACCATTCCTTAGATTCAAAGTCCCATATCTCGCGAACGGATTGACCTAACCCAAAAATTCCGATTGCATCTGAAAGTAGAAACTCGCCCGATTACAACGATATGCGTATTTTTTCCCTAGGACAATCTGGTTAACCGTTTGGAGCAGCAGAATTGCGAAAAATTTTTTGCCTTCTCAACCATTCCTTAGCTTCAAAGTCCCATATCTCGCGAACGGATTGACATAACCCAAAAATTCCTATTGCATCTGAAAGTAGAAACTCGCCCGATTACAACGGTATGTGTATTTTTCCCCTAGGCCATTCTGGTTAAGCGTTTGGAGCAGCAGAATTGCGAAAAATTTATTCTCTTCTCAACCATTTCTTAGCTTCAAACTCCCTTATCTTGCGAACGGATTGACCTAACCCAAAAATTCCTATTGCATCTGAAAGTAGAAACTCGCCCGATTACAACGATATGCGTATTTTTTCCCTAGGCCATTCTGATTAAGCGTTTGGAGCAGCAGAATTGCGAAAAATTTATTCTCTTCTCAACCATTTCTTAGCTTCAAACTCCCTTATCTTGCGAACGGATTGACATAACCCAAAAATTCCTGTTGCGTCTGAAAGTAGAAACTCGCACGATTACAACGGTATGTGTATTTCTTCCCTAGGCCATTTTGGTTAAGCGTTTGGAGCAGCAGAAGTGCGAAAATTTTGTTGTCTTGTCAGCCATTTCTTAGCTTCAAACTCCCATATCTCGCGAACGGATTGACCCAAACCAAAAATTCCCGTTGCGTCTGAAAGTAGAAAATCGCCTGATCACAACGGTATGTGTACTTTTTCCCTAGGCCATTCTGGTTTCGCGTTTGGGGCAGCAGAATTGCGAAAAATTTCTTGCCTTGTCAACCATTCCTTGGTTTCAACCTCCCATATCTCGCGAACGGATTGACATAAGCCAAAAATTCCTGTTGCGTCTGAAAGTAGAAACTCCCACGATTACAACGGTATGTGTATTTTTTCCCTAGGCCATTCTGGTTAAGCGTTTGGAGCAGCAGAAGTGCGAAAAATTTTGTGCCTTCTCAACCATTTCTTGGATTCAAACTCCCATACCTCGCGAACTGATTGAACTAACCCAAAAATTCCTATTGCATCTGAAAGTAGAAACTCGCCCGATTACAACGGTATGTGTATTTTTCCCCTAGGCCATTCTGGTTTCGCGTTTGGAGCAGCAGAATTGCGAAAAATTTCTTGCCTTGTCAACCATTCCTTGGCTTCAAACTCCCATATCTCGCGAACGGATTGACATAAGCCAAAAATTCCTGTTGCGTCTGAAAGTAGAAACTCCCGCGATTACAACGGTATGTGTATTTTTTCCCTGGGCCATTCTGTTTAAGCGTTTGGAGCAGCAGAAGTGCGAAAAATTTTGTACCTTCTCAACCATTTCTTGGCTTCAAACTCCCATATCTCGCGAACGGATTGACCTAACCCAAAAATTCCTATTGCATCTGAAAGTAGAAACACGCCCGATTACAACGGTATGCGTATTTTTTCCCTAGGCCATTCTGGTTAAGCGTTTGGAGCAGCAGAATTGCGAAAAATTTATTCTCTTCTCAACCATTTCTTAGCTTCAAACTCCCTTATCTGGCGAACGGATTGACCTAACCCAAAAATTCCTATTGCATCTGAAAGTAGAAACTCGCCCGATTACAACGATATGCGTATTTTTTCCCTAGGCCATTCTGATTAAGCGTTTGGAGCAGCAGAAGTGCGACAAATTTTGTGCCTTCTCAACCATTTCTTGGATTCAAACTCCCATATCTCGCGAACTGATTGACCTAACCCAAAAATTCCTGTTGCATCTGAAAGTAGAAACTCGCCCGATGACAACGGTATGTGTAGTTTTCCCCTAGGCCATTCCGGTTAAGCGTTTGGAGCAGCAGAAGTGCGAAAAATGTTGTGCCTTCTCAACCATTGCTTGGCTTCAAACTCCCATATCTCGCGAACGGATTGACCTAACCCAAAAATTCCTATTGCATTTGAAAGTAGAAACTCTCCCGATTACAAAAGTATGTGTATTTTTTCCCTAGGCCATTCTGGTTAAGCGTTTGGAGCAGCAGAAGTGCGAAAAATTTGTGGCCTTCTCAACCATTTCTTGGCTTCAAACTCCCTTATCTTGCGAACGGATTGACCTAACCCAAAAATTGCTATTGCGTCTGAAAGAAGAAACTCGCACGATTACAACGGTATGTGTGTTTTTTCCCTGGGCCATTCTGGTTAAGCGTTTGGAGCAGCAGAAGTGCGAAAAATTTTGTACCTTCTCAACCATTTCTTGGCTTCAAACTCCCATATCTCGCGAACGGATTGACCTAACCCAAAAATTCCTATTGCATCTTAAAGTAGAAACACGCCCGATTACAACGGTATGCGTATTTTTTCCCTAGGCCATTCTGGTTTCGCGTTTGGAGCAGCAGAATTGCGAAAAATTTTGTGCCTTCTCAACCATTTCTTGGATTCAAACTCCCATATCTCGCGAACTGATTGAACTAACCCAAAAATTCCTATTGCATCTGAAAGTAGAAACTCGCCCGATAACAACGGTATGTGTATTTTTCCCCTAGGCCATTCTGGTTTCGCGTTTGGAGCAGCAGAATTGCGAAAAATTTCTTGCCTTGTCAACCATTCCTTGGCTTCAAACTCCCATATCTCGCGAACGGATTGACATAAGCCAAAAATTCCTGTTGCGTCTGAAAGTAGAAACTCGCCCGATTACAACGATATGCGTATTTTTTCCCTGGGCCATTCTGTTTAAGCGTTTGGAGCAGCAGAAGTGCGAAAAATTTTGTACCTTCTCAACCATTTCTTGGCTTCAAACTCCCATATCTCGCGAACGGATTGACCTAACCCAAAAATTCCTATTGTATCTGAAAGTAGAAACACGCCCGATTACAACGGTATGCGTATTTTTTCCCTAGGCCATTCTGGTTAAGCGTTTGGAGCAGCAGAATTGCGAAAAATTTATTCTCTTCTCAACCATTTCTTAGCTTCAAACTCCCTTATCTTGCGAACGGATTGACCTAACCCAAAAATTCCTATTGCATCTGAAAGTAGAAACTCGCCCGATTACAACGATATGCGTATTTTTTCCCTAGGACAATCTGGTTAACCGTTTGGAGCAGCAGAATTGCGAAAAATTTTTTGCCTTCTCAACCATTCCTTAGCTTCAAAGTCCCATATCTCGCGAACGGATTGACATAACCCAAAAATTCCTATTGCATCTGAAAGTAGAAACTCGCCCGATTACAACGGTATGTGTATTTTTCCCCTAGGCCATTCTGGTTAAGCGTTTGGAGCAGCAGAATTGCGAAAAATTTATTCTCTTCTCAACCATTTCTTAGCTTCAAACTCCCTTATCTTGCGAACGGATTGACCTAACCCAAAAATTCCTATTGCATCTGAAAGTAGAAACTCGCCCGATTACAACGATATGCGTATTTTTTCCCTAGGCCATTCTGATTAAGCGTTTGGAGCAGCAGAATTGCGAAAAATTTATTCTCTTCTCAACCATTTCTTAGCTTCAAACTCCCTTATCTTGCGAACCGATTGACCTAACCCAAAAATTCCTATTGCATCTGAAAGTAGAAACTCGCCCGATTACAACGGTATGTGTATTTTTCCCCTAGGCCATTCCGGTTAAGCGTTTGGAGCAGCAGAATTGCGAAAAATTTATTCTCTTCTCAACCATTTCTTAGCTTCAAACTCCCTTATCTTGCGAACGGATTGACCTAACCCAAAAATTCCTATTGCATCTGAAAGTGGAAACTCGCCCGATTACAACGATATGCGTATTTTTTCCCTAGGACAATCTGGTTAACCGTTTGGAGCAGCAGAATTGCGAAAAATTTTTTGCCTTCTCAACCATTCCTTAGCTTCAAAGTCCCATATCTCGCGAACGGATTGACATAACCCAAAAATTCCTATTGCATCTGAAAGTAGAAACTCGCCCGATTACAACGGTATGTGTATTTTTCCCCTAGGCCATTCTGGTTAAGCGTTTGGAGCAGCAGAATTGCGAAAAATTTATTCTCTTCTCAACCATTTCTTAGCTTCAAACTCCCTTATCTTGCGAACGGATTGACCTAACCCAAAAATTCCTATTGCATCTGAAAGTAGAAACTCGCCCAATTACAACGATATGCGTATTTTTTCCCTAGGCCATTCTGATTAAGCGTTTGGAGCAGCAGAATTGCGAAAAATTTATTCTCTTCTCAACCATTTCTTAGCTTCAAACTCCCTTATCTTGCGAACGGATGGACCTAACCCAAAAATTCCTATTGCATCTGAAAGTAGAAACTCGCCCGATTACAACGGTATGTGTATTTTTCCCCTAGGCCATTCCGGTTAAGCGTTTGGAGCAGCAGAAGTGCGAAAAATGTTGTGCCTTCTCAACCATTTCTCGGCTTCAAACTCCCATATCTCGCGAACGGATTGAACTAACCCAAAAATTCCTATTGCATCTGAAAGTAGAAACTCGCCCGATTACAACGGTATGTGTATTTTTCCCCTAGGCCATTCTGGTTTCGCGTTTGGAGCAGCAGAATTGCGAAAAATTTCTTGCCTTGTCAACCATTCCTTGGCTTCAAACTCCCATATCTCGCGAACGGATTGACATAAGCCAAAAATTCCTGTTGCGTCTGAAAGTAGAAACTCCCACGATTACAACGGTATGTGTATTTTTTCCCTGGGCCATTCTGTTTAAGCGTTTGGAGCAGCAGAAGTGCGAAAAATTTTGTACCTTCTCAACCATTTCTTGGCTTCAAACTCCCATATCTCGCGAACGGATTGAACTAACCCAAAAATTCCTATTGCATCTGAAAGTAGAAACTCGCCCGATTACAACGGTATGCGTATTTTTTCCCTAGGCCATTCTGGTTAAGCGTTTGGAACAGCAGAATTGCGAAAAATTTATTCTCTTCTCAACCATTTCTTAGCTTCAAACTCCCTTGTCTTGCGAACGGATTGACCTAACCCAAAAATTCCTATTGCATCTGAAAGTAGAAACTCGCCCGATTACAACGATATGCGTATTTTTTCCCTAGGACAATCTGGTTAACCGTTTGGAGCAGCAGAATTGCGAAAAATTTTTTGCCTTCTCAACCATTCCTTAGCTTCAAAGTCCCATATCTCGCGAACGGATTGACATAACCCAAAAATTCCTATTGCATCTGAAAGTAGAAACTCGCCCGATTACAACGATATGCGTATTTTTTCCCTAGGCCATTCTGATTAAGCGTTTGGAGCAGCAGAAGTGCGACAAATTTTGTGCCTTCTCAACCATTTCTTGGATTCAAACTCCCATATCTCGCGAACTGATTGACCTAACCCAAAAATTCCTATTGCATCTGAAAGTAGAAACTCGCGCGATTACAACGGTATGTGTATTTTTCCCCTAGGCCATTCCGGTTAAGCGTTTGGAGCAGCAGAAGTGCGAAAAATGTTGTGCCTTCTCAACCATTTCTTGGCTTCAAACTCCCTTATCTAGCGAACGGATTGACCTAACCCAAAAATTGCTATTGCGTCTGAAAGTAGAAACTCGCACGATTACAACGGTATGTGTATTTTTTCCCTGGGCCATTCTGGTTAAGCGTTTGGAGCAGCAGAAGTGCGAAAAATTTTGTGCCTTCTCAACCATTTCTTGGATTCAAACTCCCATATCTCGCGAACTGATTGACCTAACCCAAAAATTCCTATTGCATCTGAAAGTAGAAACTCGCCCGATTACAACGGTATGTGTATTTTTCCCCTAGGCCATTCTGGTTTCGCGTTTGGAGCAGCAGAATTGCGAAAAATTTCTTGCCTTGTCAAACATTCCTTGGCTTCAAACTCCCATATCACGCGAACGGATTGACATAAGCCAAAAATTCCTGTTGCGTCTGAAAGTAGAAACTCGCCCGATTACAACGGTATGTGTATTTTTCCCCTAGGCCATTCCGGTTAAGCGTTTGGAGCAGCAGAAGTGCGAAAAATGTTGTGCCTTCTCAACCATTTCTCGGCTTCAAACTCCCATATCTCGCGAACGGATTGAACTAACCCAAAAATTCCTATTGCATCTGAAAGTAGAAACTCGCCCGATTACAACGGTATGTGTATTTTTCCCCTAGGCCATTCTGGTTTCGCGTTTGGAGCAGCAGAATTGCGAAAAATTTCTTGCCTTGTCAACCATTCCTTGGCTTCAAACTCCCATATCTCGCGAACGGATTGACATAAGCCAAAAATTCCTGTTGCGTCTGAAAGTAGAAACTCCCACGATTACAACGGTATGTGTATTTTTTCCCTGGGCCATTCTGTTTAAGCGTTTGGAGCAGCAGAAGTGCGAAAAATTTTGTACCTTCTCAACCATTTCTTGGCTTCAAACTCCCATATCTCGCGAACGGATTGACCTAACCCAAAAATTCCTATTGTATCTGAAAGTAGAAACACGCCCGATTACAACGGTATGCGTATTTTTTCCCTAGGCCATTCTGGTTAAGCGTTTGGAACAGCAGAATTGCGAAAAATTTATTCTCTTCTCAACCATTTCTTAGCTTCAAACTCCCTTATCTTGCGAACGGATTGACCTAACCCAAAAATTCCTATTGCATCTGAAAGTAGAAACTCGCCCGATTACAACGATATGCGTATTTTTTCCCTAGGACAATCTGGTTAACCGTTTGGAGCAGCAGAATTGCGAAAAATTTTTTGCCTTCTCAACCATTCCTTAGCTTCAAAGTCCCATATCTCGCGAACGGATTGACATAACCCAAAAATTCCTATTGCATCTGAAAGTAGAAACTCGCCCGATTACAACGGTATGTGTATTTTTCCCCTAGGCCATTCTGGTTAAGCGTTTGGAGCAGCAGAATTGCGAAAAATTTATTCTCTTCTCAACCATTTCTTAGCTTCAAACTCCCTTATCTTGCGAACGGATTGACCTAACCCAAAAATTCCTATTGCATCTGAAAGTAGAAACTCGCCCGATTACAACGATATGCGTATTTTTTCCCTAGGCCATTCTGATTAAGCGTTTGGAGCAGCAGAAGTGCGACAAATTTTGTGCCTTCTCAACCATTTCTTGGATTCAAACTCCCATATCTCGCGAACTGATTGACCTAACCCAAAAATTCCTATTGCATCTGAAAGTAGAAACTCGCCCGATTACAACGGTATGTGTATTTTTCCCCTAGGCCATTCCGGTTAAGCGTTTGGAGCAGCAGAAGTGCGAAAAATGTTGTGCCTTCTCAACCATTTCTTGGCTTCAAACTCCCTTATCTAGCGAACGGATTGACCTAACCCAAAAATTGCTATTGCGTCTGAAAGTAGAAACTCGCACGATTACAACGGTATGTGTATTTTTTCCCTGGGCCATTCTGGTTAAGCGTTTGGAGCAGCAGAAGTGCGAAAAATTTTGTGCCTTCTCAACCATTTCTTGGATTCAAACTCCCATATCTCGCGAACTGATTGACCTAACCCAAAAATTCCTATTGCATCTGAAAGTAGAAACTCGCCCGATTACAACGGTATGTGTATTTTTCCCCTAGGCCATTCTGGTTAAGCGTTTGGAGCAGCAGAATTGCGAAAAATTTATTCTCTTCTCAACCATTTCTTAGCTTCAAACTCCCTTATCTTGCGAACAGATTGACCTAACCCAAAAATTCCTATTGCATCTGAAAGTAGAAACTCGCCCGATTACAACGATATGCGTATTTTTTCCCTAGGCCATTCCGATTAAGCGTTTGGAGCAGCAGAAGTGCGACAAATTTTGTGCCTTCTCAACCATTTCTTGGATTCAAACTCCCATATCTCGCGAACTGATTGACCTAACCCAAAAATTCCTATTGCATCTGAAAGTAGAAACTCGCCCGATTACAACGATATGCGTATTTTTTCCCTAGGACAATCTGGTTAACCGTTTGGAGCAGCAGAATTGCGAAAAATTTTTTGCCTTCTCAACCATTCCTTAGCTTCAAAGTCCCATATCTCGCGAACGGATTGACATAACCCAAAAATTCCTATTGCATCTGAAAGTAGAAACTCGCCCGATTACAACGGTATGTGTATTTTTCCCCTAGGCCATTCTGGTTAAGCGTTTGGAGCAGCAGAATTGCGAAAAATTTATTCTCTTCTCAACCATTTCTTAGCTTCAAACTCCCTTATCTTGCGAACGGATTGACCTAACCCAAAAATTCCTATTGCATCTGAAAGTAGAAACTCGCCCGATTACAACGATATGCGTATTTTTTCCCTAGGCCATTCTGATTAAGCGTTTGGAGCAGCAGAAGTGCGACAAATTTTGTGCCTTCTCAACCATTTCTTGGATTCAAACTCCCATATCTCGCGAACTGATTGACCTAACCCAAAAATTCCTATTGCATCTGAAAGTAGAAACTCGCCCGATTACAACGGTATGTGTATTTTTCCCCTAGGCCATTCCGGTTAAGCGTTTGGAGCAGCAGAAGTGCGAAAAATGTTGTGCCTTCTCAACCATTTCTTGGCTTCAAACTCCCTTATCTAGCGAACGGATTGACCTAACCCAAAAATTGCTATTGCGTCTGAAAGTAGAAACTCGCACGATTACAACGGTATGTGTATTTTTTCCCTGGGCCATTCTGGTTAAGCGTTTGGAGCAGCAGAAGTGCGAAAAATTTTGTGCCTTCTCAACCATTTCTTGGATTCAAACTCCCATATCTCGCGAACTGATTGACCTAACCCAAAAATTCCTATTGCATCTGAAAGTAGAAACTCGCCCGATTACAACGGTATGTGTATTTTTCCCCTAGGCCATTCTGGTTAAGCGTTTGGAGCAGCAGAATTGCGAAAAATTTATTCTCTTCTCAACCATTTCTTAGCTTCAAACTCCCTTATCTTGCGAACAGATTGACCTAACCCAAAAATTCCTATTGCATCTGAAAGTAGAAACTCGCCCGATTACAACGATATGCGTATTTTTTCCCTAGGCCATTCTGATTAAGCGTTTGGAGCAGCAGAAGTGCGACAAATTTTGTGCCTTCTCAACCATTTCTTGGATTCAAACTCCCATATCTCGCGAACTGATTGACCTAACCCAAAAATTCCTATTGCATCTGAAAGTAGAAACTCGCCCGATTACAACGGTATGTGTATTTTTCCCCTAGGCCATTCCGGTTAAGCGTTTGGAGCAGCAGAAGTGCGAAAAATTTTGTACCTTCTCAACCATTTCTTGGCTTCAAACTCCCATATCTCGCGAACGGATTGACCTAACCCAAAAATTCCTATTGCATCTTAAAGTAGAAACACGCCCGATTACAAAAGTATGTGTATTTTTTCCCTAGGCCATTCTGGTTAAGCGTTTGGAGCAGCAGAAGTGCGAAAAATTTGTGGCCTTCTCAACCATTTCATGGCTTCAAACTCCCTTATCTTGCGAACGGATTGACCTAACCCAAAAATTGCTATTGCATCTGAAAGTAGAAACTCGCACGATTACAACGGTATGTGTATTTTTCCCCTGGGCCATTCTGGTTAAGCGTTTGGAGCAGCAGAAGTGCGAAAAATTTTGTACCTTCTCAACCATTTCTTGGCTTCAAACTCCCATATCTCGCGAACGGATTGACCTAACCCAAAAATTCCTATTGCATCTTAAAGTAGAAACACGCCCGATTACAACGGTATGCGTATTTTTTCCCTAGGCCATTCTGGTTTCGCGTTTGGAGCAGCAGAATTGCGAAAAATTTTGTGCCTTCTCAACCATTTCTTGGATTCAAACTCCCATATCTCGCGAACTGATTGAACTAACCCAAAAATTCCTATTGCATCTGAAAGTAGAAACTCGCCCGATTACAACGGTATGTGTATTTTTCCCCTAGGCCATTCTGGTTTCGCGTTTGGAGCAGCAGAATTGCGAAAAATTTCTTGCCTTGTCAAACATTCCTTGGCTTCAAACTCCCATATCACGCGAACGGATTGACATAAGCCAAAAATTCCTGTTGCGGCTGAAAGTAGAAACTCGCCCGATTACAACGATATACGTATTTTTTCCCTAGGACAATCTGGTTAAGCGTTTGGAGCAGCAGAATTGCGAAAAATTTTTTGCCTTCTCAACCATTCCTTAGCTTCAAAGTCCCATATCTCGCGAACGGATTGACATAACCCAAAAATTCCTATTGCATTTGAAAGTAGAAACTCTCCCGATTACAAAAGTATGTGCATTTTTTCCCTAGGCCATTCTGGTTAAGCGTTTGGAGCAGCAGAAGTGCGAAAAATTTGTGGCCTTCTCAACCATTTCTTGGCTTCAAACTCCCTTATCTTGCGAACGGATTGACCTAACCCAAAAATTGCTATTGCGTCTGAAAGTAGAAACTCGCACGATTACAACTGTATGTGTATTTTTTCCCTGGGCCATTCTGGTTAAGCGTTTGGAGCAGCAGAAGTGCGAAAAATTTTGTACCTTCTCAACCATTCCTTAGCTTCAAAGTCCTATATCTCGCGAACGGATTGACATAACCCAAAAATTCCTATTGAATCTGAAAGTAGAAACTCGCCCGATTACAACGGTATGTGTATTTTTCCCCTAGGCCATTCTGGTTAAGCGTTTGGAGCAGCAGAATTGCGAAAAATTTATTCTCTTCTCAACCATTTCTTAGCTTCAAACTCCCTTATCTTGCGAACGGATTGACCTAACCCAAAAATTCCTATTGCATCTGAAAGTAGAAACTCGCCCGATTACAACGATATGCGTATTTTTTCCCTAGGCCATTCTGATTAAGCGTTTGGAGCAGCAGAAGTGCGACAAATTTTGTGCCTTCTCAACCATTTCTTGGATTCAAACTCCCATATCTCGCGAACTGATTGACCTAACCCAAAAATTCCTATTGCATCTGAAAGTAGAAACTCGCCCGATTACAACGGTATGTGTATTTTTCCCCTAGGCCATTCTGGTTAAGCGTTTGGAGCAGCAGAATTGCGAAAAATTTATTCTCTTCTCAACCATTTCTTAGCTTCAAACTCCCTTATCTTGCGAACAGATTGACCTAACCCAAAAATTCCTATTGCATCTGAAAGTAGAAACTCGCCCGATTACAACGATATGCGTATTTTTTCCCTAGGCCATTCTGATTAAGCGTTTGGAGCAGCAGAAGTGCGACAAATTTTGTGCCTTCTCAACCATTTCTTGGATTCAAACTCCCATATCTCGCGAACTGATTGACCTAACCCAAAAATTCCTATTGCATCTGAAAGTAGAAACTCGCCCGATTACAACGGTATGTGTATTTTTCCCCTAGGCCATTCCGGTTAAGCGTTTGGAGCAGCAGAAGTGCGAAAAATGTTGTGCCTTCTCAACCATTTCTTGGCATCAAACTCCCATATCTCGCGAACGGATTGACCTAACCCAAAAATTCCTATTGCATTTGAAAGTAGAAACTCTCCCGATTACAAAAGTATGTGTATTTTTTCCCTAGGCCATTCTGGTTAAGCGTTTGGAGCAGCAGAAGTGCGAAAAATTTGTGGCCTTCTCAACCATTTCATGGCTTCAAACTCCCTTATCTTGCGAACGGATTGACCTAACCCAAAAATTGCTATTGCGTCTGAAAGTAGAAACTCGCACGATTACAACGGTATGTGTATTTTTCCCCTGGGCCATTCTGGTTAAACGTTTGGAGCAGCAGAAGTGCGAAAAATTTTGTACCTTCTCAACCATTTCTTGGCTTCAAACTCCCATATCTCGCGAACGGATTGACCTAACCCAAAAATTCCTATTGCATCTTAAAGTAGAAACACGCCCGATTACAACGGTATGCGTATTTTTTCCCTAGGCCATTCTGGTTAAGCGTTTGGAGCAGCAGAATTGCGAAAAATTTATTCTCTTCTCAACCATTTCTTAGCTTCAAACTCCCTTATCTTGCGAACGGATTGACCTAACCCAAAAATTCCTATTGCATCTGAAAGTAGAAACTCGCCCGATTACAACGATATGCGTATTTTTTCCCTAGGACAATCTGGTTAAGCGTTTGGAGCAGCAGAATTGCGAAAAATTTTTTGCCTTCTCAACCATTCCTTAGCTTCAAAGTCCCATATCTCGCGAACGGATTGACATAGCCCAAAAATTCCTATTGCATCTGAAAGTAGAAACTCGCTCGATTACAACGGTATGTGTATTTTTTCCCTAGGCCATTCTGGTTAAGCGTTTGGAGCAGCAGAAGTGCGAAAATTTTGTTGTCTTGTCAGCCATTTCTTAGCTTCAGACTCCCATATCTCGCGAACGGATTGACCCAAACCAAAAATTCCTGTTGCGTCTGAAAGTGGAAAATCGCCCGATTACAACGGTATGTGTACTTTTTCCCTAGGCCATTCTGGTTTCGCGTTTGGAGCAGCTGAATTGCGAAAACTTTTGTGCCTTCTCAACCATTTCTTGGATTCAAACTCCCATATCTCGCGAACTGATTGAACTAACCCAAAAATTCCTATTGCATCTGAAAGTAGGAACTCGCCCGATTACAACGGTATGTGTATTTTTCCCCTAGGCCATTCTGGTTTCGCGTTTGGAGCAGCAGAATTGCGAAAAATTTCTTGCCTTGTCAACCATTCCTTGGCTTCAAACTCCCATATCTCGCGAACGGATTGACATAAGCCAAACATTCCTGTTGCGTCTGAAAGTAGAAACTCCCACGATTACAACGGTATGTGTATTTTTTCCCTGGGCCATTCTGTTTAAGCGTTTGGAGCAGCAGAAGTGCGAAAAATTTTGTACCTTCTCAACCATTTCTTGGCTTCAAACTCCCATATCTCGCGAACGGATTGACCTAACCCAAAAATTCCTATTGCATCTGAAAGTAGAAACACGCCCGATTACAACGATATGCGTATTTTTTCCCTAGGACAATCTGGTTAAGCGTTTGGAGCAGCATAATTGCGAAAAATTGTTTGCCTTCTCAACCATTCCTTAGCTTCAAAGTCCCATATCTCGCGAACGGATTGACATAACCCAAAAATTCCTATTGCATCTGAAAGTAGAAACTCGCACGATTACAACGCTATGTGTATTTTTTCCCTAGGCCATTCTGGTTAAGCGATTGGAGCAGCAGAAGTGCGAAAAATTTTTTGCGCTCCCAACCATTTCTTGGCTTCAAACTCCCATATCTCGCGAACGGATTGACATAACCCAAAAATTCCTGTTGCGTCTGAAAGTAGAACCTCGCACGATTACAACGGTATGTGCATTTTTTCCCTAGGCCATTCTGGTTAAGAGTTTGGAGCAGCAGAAGTGCGAAAATTTTGTTGTCTTGTCAGCCAATTCTTAGCTTCAAACTCCCATATCTCGCGAACGGATTGACCTAACCCAAAAATTCCTATTGCATCTTAAAGTAGAAACACGCCCGATTACAACGGTATGCGTATTTTTTCCCTAGGCCATTCTGGTTTCGCGTTTGGAGCAGCAGAATTGCGAAAAATTTTGTGCCTTCTCAACCATTTCTTGGATTCAAACTCCCATATCTCGCGAACTGATTGAACTAACCCAAAAATTCCTATTGCATCTGAAAGTAGAAACTCGCCCGATAACAACGGTATGTGTATTTTTCCCCTAGGCCATTCTGGTTTCGCGTTTGGAGCAGCAGAATTGCGAAAAATTTCTTGCCTTGTCAACCATTCCTTGGCTTCAAACTCCCATATCTCGCGAACGGATTGACATAAGCCAAAAATTCCTGTTGCGTCTGAAAGTAGAAACTCGCCCGATTACAACGATATGCGTATTTTTTCCCTGGGCCATTCTGTTTAAGCGTTTGGAGCAGCAGAAGTGCGAAAAATTTTGTACCTTCTCAACCATTTCTTGGCTTCAAACTCCCATATCTCGCGAACGGATTGACCTAACCCAAAAATTCCTATTGCATCTGAAAGTAGAAACACGCCCGATTACAACGGTATGCGTATTTTTTCCCTAGGCCATTCTGGTTAAGCGTTTGGAGCAGCAGAATTGCGAAAAATTTATTCTCTTCTCAACCATTTCTTAGCTTCAAACTCCCTTATCTTGCGAACGGATTGACCTAACCCAAAAATTCCTATTGCATCTGAAAGTAGAAACTCGCCCGATTACAACGATATGCGTATTTTTTCCCTAGGACAATCTGGTTAAGCGATTGGAGCAGCAGAATTGCGAAAAATTTTTTGCCTTCTCAACCATTCCTTAGCTTCAAAGTCCCATATCTCGCGAACGGATTGACATAACCCAAAAATTCCTATTGCATCTGAAAGTAGAAACTCGCACGATTACAACGGTATGCGTATTTTTTCCCTAGGACAATCTGGTTAAGCGTTTGGAGCAGCAGAATTGCGAAAAATTTTTTGCCTTCTCAACCATTCCTTAGCTTCAAAGTCCCATATCTCGCGAACGGATTGACATAACCCAAAAATTCCTATTTCATCTGAAAGTAGAAACTCACCCGTGTACAACGGTATGTGTATTTTTTCCCTAGGCCATTCTGGTTAAGCGATTCGAGCAGCAGAATTGCGAAAAATTTGTTCTCTTCTCAACCATTTCTTAGCTTCAAACTCCCATATCTCGCTAATGGATTGACATAACCCAAAAATTCCTATTGCATCTGAAAGTAGAAACTCGCCCGTGTACAACGGTATGTGCATTTTTACCCTAGGCCATTCTGGTTAAGCGTTTGGAGCAACAGAATTGCGAAAAATTTTTTGCCTTCTCAACCATTTCTTGGCTTCAACCTCCCATATCTCGCGAACGGATTGACATAACCCAAAAATTCCTGTTGCGTCTGAAAGTAGAAACTCGCACGATTACAACGGTATGTGTATTTTTTCCCTAGGCCATTCTGGTTAAGCGTTTGGATCAGCAGAATTGCGAAAAATTGTTTGCCTTCTCAACCATTTCTTGGCTTCAACCTCCCATATCTCGCGAACGGATTGACCTAACCCAAAAATTCCTATTGCATCTGAAAGTAGAAACTCGCCCGATTACAACGGTATGTGTATTTTTCCCCTAGGCCATTCCGGTTAAGCGTTTGGAGCAGCAGAAGTGCGAAAAATGTTGTGCCTTCTCAACCATTTCTTGGCATCAAACTCCCATATCTCGCGAACGGATTGACCTAACCCAAAAATTCCTATTGCATTTGAAAGTAGAAACTCTCCCGATTACAAAAGTATGTGTATTTTTTCCCTAGGCCATTCTGGTTAAGCGTTTGGAGCAGCAGAAGTGCGAAAAATTTGTGGCCTTCTCAACCATTTCATGGCTTCAAACTCCCTTATCTTGCGAACGGATTGACCTAACCCAAAAATTGCTATTGCGTCTGAAAGTAGAAACTCGCACGATTACAACGGTATGTGTATTTTTCCCCTGGGCCATTCTGGTTAAACGTTTGGAGCAGCAGAAGTGCGAAAAATTTTGTACCTTCTCAACCATTTCTTGGCTTCAAACTCCCATATCTCGCGAACGGATTGACCTAACCCAAAAATTCCTATTGCATCTTAAAGTAGAAACACGCCCGATTACAACGGTATGCGTATTTTTTCCCTAGGCCATTCTGGTTAAGCGTTTGGAGCAGCAGAATTGCGAAAAATTTATTCTCTTCTCAACCATTTCTTAGCTTCAAACTCCCTTATCTTGCGAACGGATTGACCTAACCCAAAAATTCCTATTGCATCTGAAAGTAGAAACTCGCCCGATTACAACGATATGCGTATTTTTTCCCCTAGGACAATCTGGTTAAGCGTTTGGAGCAGCAGAATTGCGAAAATTTTTTGCCTTCTCAACCATTCCTTAGCTTCAAAGTCCCATATCTCGCGAACGGATTGACATAGCCCAAAAATTCCTATGCATCTGAAAGTAGAAACTCGCTCGATTACAACGGTATGTGTATTTTTTCCTAGGCCATTCTGGTTAAGCGTTTGGAGCAGCAGAAGTGCGAAAATTTTGTTGTCTTGTCAGCCATTTCTTAGCTTCAGACTCCCATATCTCGCGAACGGATTGACCCAAACCAAAAATTCCTGTTGCGTCTGAAGTGATTAAATCGCCCGATTACAACGGTATGTGTACTTTTTCCCTAGGCCATTCTGGTTTCGCGTTTGGAGCAGCTGAATTGCGAAAACTTTTGTGCCTTCTCAACCATTTCTTGGATTCAAACTCCCATATCTCGCGAACTGATTGAACTAACCCAAAATTCCTATTGCATCTGAAAGTAGGAACTCGCCCGATTACAACGGTATGTGTATTTTTCCCCTAGCCATTCTGGTTTCGCGTTTGGAGCAGCAGAATTGCGAAAAATTTCTTGCCTTGTCAACCATTCCTTGGCTTCAAACTCCCATATCTCGCGAACGGATTGACATAAGCCAAACATTCCTGTTGCGTCTGAAAGTAGAAACTCCCACGATTACAACGGTATGTGTATTTTTTCCC
>NW_027480139.1:0-36204 GCF_051014685.1 Ptiloglossa arizonensis | reverse complement strand
GTTTGAAGCCAAGAAATGGTTGAGAAGGCAAAAAATTTTTCGCAACTCTGCTGCTCCAAACGCTTAACCAGAATGGCCTAGGGAAAAAATACACATACCGTTGTAATCAGGCGAGTTTCTACTATCAGATGCAATAGGAATTTTTAGGTTAGGTCAATCCGTTCGCGAGATATGAGACTTTGAAGCCAAGAAATGGTTGAGGAGGCAACAAATTTTTCGCAATTCTGCTGCTCCAAACGCTTAACCAGAATGGCCTAGGGAAAAAATACGCATACCGTTGTAATCGGGCGAGATTCTACTTTCAGACGCAGCAGGAATTTTTGGGTTCGGTCAATCCGTTCGCGAGATATGGGACTTTGAAGCTAAGAAACGGTTGAGAAGACAACAAATTTTTCGCACTTCTGCTGCTCCAAACGCTTAACCAGAATGGCCTAGGGAAAAAATACGCATACCGTTGTAATCGGGCGAGTTTCTACTTTCAGGCGCAACTGGAATTTTTGGGTTACGTTAATCCGTTCGCGAGATATGGGAGTTTGAAGCTAAGAAATGGTTGAGAATGCAACAAATTTTTCGCACTTCTGCTTCTCCAAACGCTTCACCAGAATGGCCTAGGGAAAAAATACACATACCGTTGTAACCGGGCGAGTTTCTACTTTCAGACGCAGCAGGAATTTTTGGGTTTGGTCAATCCATTCGCGAGATATGGGAGTTTGAAGACAAGAAATGGTTGAGAAGGCAAAAAATTTTTCGCAATTCTGCTGCTCCAAACGCTTATCCAGAATGGCCTAGGGAAAAAATACACATACCGTTGTAATCGGGCGAGTTTCTACTATCAGATGCAATAGGAATTTTTGGGTTAGGTCAATCCGTTCGCGAGATATGAGACTTTGAAGCCAAGAAATGGTTGAGGAGGCAACAAATTTTTCGCAATTCTGCTGCTCCAAACGCTTAACCAGAATGGCCTAGGGAAAAAATACACATACCGTTGTAATCGGGCGAGTTTCTACTTTCACACGCAACAGGAAATTTTGGGTTACGTCAATCCGTTCGCGAGATATGGGAGTTTGAAGCTAAGAAAGGGTTGAGAAGACAACAAACTTTTCGCACTTCTGCTGCCCCAAACGCTTAACCAGAATGGCCTAGGGAAAAAATACACATACCGTTGTAATCGGGCGAGTTTCTAGTTTCAGGTGCAATAGGAATTTTTGGGTTAGGTCAATCCGTTCGCGAGATATGGGAGTTTGAAGCCAAGAAATGGTTGAGAAGGCAAAAAATTTTTCGCAACTCTGCTGCTCCAAACGCTTAACCAGAATGGCCTAGGGAAAAAATACACATACCGTTGTAATCGGGCGAGTTTCTACTTTCAGATGCAATAGGAATTTTTGGGTTAGGTCAATCCGTTCGCGAGATATGGGACTTTGAAGCCAAGAAATGGTTGAGAAGGCAAAAAATTTTTCGCAATTCTGCTGCTCCAAACGCTTAACCAGAATGGCCTAGGGAGAAAATACACATACCGTTGTAATCGGGCGAGATTCTACTTTCAGGTGCAATAGGAATTTTTGGGTTACGTTAATCCGTTCGCGAGATATGGGAGTTTGAAGCTAAGAAATGGTTGAGAATGCAACAAATTTTTCGCACTTCTGCTTCTCCAAACGCTTCACCAGAATGGCCTAGGGAAAAAATACACATACCGTTGTAACCGGGCGAGTTTCTACTTTCAGACGCAACAGGAATTTTTGAGTTAGGTCAATCCGTTCGCGAGATATGGGAGTTTGAAGCCAAGAAATGGTGGAGAAGGCAAAAAATTTTTCGCAATTCTGCTGCTCCAAACGCTTAACCAGAATGGCCTAGGGAAAAAATACACATACCGTTGTAATCGGGCGAGTTTCTACTTTCAGATGCAATAGGAATTTTTGGGTTACGTCAATCCGTTCGCGAGATATGGGAGTTTGAAGCCAAGAAATGCTTGAGAAGGCAAAAAATTTTTCGCAATTCTGCTGCTCCAAACGTTTAACCAGAATGGCCTAGGGAAAAAATACACATACCGTTGTAATCGGGCGAGTTTCTACTTTCAGATGCAATAGGAATTTTTGGGTTAGGTCAATCCGTTCGCGACATATGGGAGTTTGAAGCCAAGAAATGGTTGAGGAGGCAACAAATTTTTCGCAATTCTGCTGCTCCAAACGCTTAACCAGAATGGCCTAGGAAAAAAATACACATACCGTTGTAATCGGGCGAGTTTCTACTTTCACACGCAATAGGAAATTTTGGGTTACGTCAATCCGTTCGCGAGATATGGGAGTTTGAAGCTAAGAAATGGTTGAGAAGACAACAAACTTTTCGCAATTCTGCTGCTCCAAACGCTTAACCAGAATGGCCTAGGGAAAAAATACACTTACCGTTGTAATCGGGCGAGTTTCTAGTTTCAGGTGCAATAGGAATTTTTGGGTTAGGTCAATCCGTTCGCGAGATATGGGAGTTTGAAGCCAAGAAATGGTTGAGAAGGCAAAAAATTTTTCGCAACTCTGCTGCTCCAAACGCTTAACCAGAATGGCCTAGGGAAAAAATACACATACCGTTGTAATCAGGCGAGTTTCTACTATCAGATGCAATAGGAATTTTTAGGTTAGGTCAATCCGTTCGCGAGATATGAGACTTTGAAGCCAAGAAATGGTTGAGGAGGCAACAAATTTTTCGCAATTCTGCTGCTCCAAACGCTTAACCAGAATGGCCTAGGGAAAAAATACGCATACCGTTGTAATCGGGCGAGATTCTACTTTCAGACGCAGCAGGAATTTTTGGGTTCGGTCAATCCGTTCGCGAGATATGGGACTTTGAAGCTAAGAAACGGTTGAGAAGACAACAAATTTTTCGCACTTCTGCTGCTCCAAACGCTTAACCAGAATGGCCTAGGGAAAAAATACGCATACCGTTGTAATCGGGCGAGTTTCTACTTTCAGGCGCAACTGGAATTTTTGGGTTACGTTAATCCGTTCGCGAGATATGGGAGTTTGAAGCTAAGAAATGGTTGAGAAGACAACAAACTTTTCGCACTTCTGCTGCCCCAAACGCTTAACCAGAATGGCCTAGGGAAAAAATACACATACCGTTGTAATCGGGCGAGTTTCTACTATCAGATGCAATAGGAATTTTTGGGTTAGGTCAATCCGTTCGCGAGATATGAGACTTTGAAGCCAAGAAATGGTTGAGGAGGCAACAAATTTTTCGCAATTCTGCTGCTCCAAACGCTTAACCAGAATGGCCTAGGGAAAAAATACACATACCGTTGTAATCGGGCGAGTTTCTACTTTCACACGCAATAGGAAATTTTGGGTTACGTCAATCCGTTCGCGAGATATGGGAGTTTGAAGCTAAGAAAGGGTTGAGAAGACAACAAACTTTTCGCACTTCTGCTGCCCCAAACGCTTAACCAGAATGGCCTAGGGAAAAAATACACATACCGTTGTAATCGGGCGAGTTTCTAGTTTCAGGTGCAATAGGAATTTTTGGGTTAGGTCAATCCGTTCGCGAGATATGGGAGTTTGAAGCCAAGAAATGGTTGAGAAGGCAAAAAATTTTTCGCAACTCTGCTGCTCCAAACGCTTAACCAGAATGGCCTAGGGAAAAAATACACATACCGTTGTAATCGGGCGAGTTTCTACTTTCAGATGCAATAGGAATTTTTGGGTTAGGTCAATCCGTTCGCGAGATATGGGACTTTGAAGCCAAGAAATGGTTGAGAAGGCAAAAAATTTTTCGCAATTCTGCTGCTCCAAACGCTTAACCAGAATGGCCTAGGGAGAAAATACACATACCGTTGTAATCGGGCGAGATTCTACTTTCAGGTGCAATAGGAATTTTTGGGTTAGGTCAATCCGTTCGCGAGATATGGGAGTTTGAAGCCAAGAAATGCTTGAGAAGGGAAAAAATTTTTCGCAATTCTGCTGCTCCAACCGTTTAACCAGAATGGCCTAGGGAAAAAATACACATACCGTTGTAACCGGGCGAGTTTCTACTTTCAGATGCAACAGGAATTTTTGGGTTAGGTCAATCCGTTCGCGAGATATGGGAGTTTGAAGCCAAGAAATGGTAGAGAAGGCAAAAAATTTTTCACAATTCTGCTGCTCCAAACGCTTAACCAGAATGACCTACGGAAAAAATACACATACCGTTGTAATCGTGCGAGTTTCTACTTTCAGATGCAATAGAAATTTTTGGGTTAGGTCAACCCGTTCGCGAGATTTGGGAGTTTGAGGACAAGAAATGGTTGAGAAGGCAAAAATTTTTTCGCATTTCTGCTGCTCCAAACGCTTAACCAGAATGGCCTAGGGAAAAAATACACATACCGTTGTAATCGGGCGAGTTTCTACTTTCAGATGCAACAGGAATCTTTGGGTTACGTCAATCCGTTCGCGAGATATGGGAGTTTGAAGCTAAGAAATGGTTGAGAAGACAACAAATTTTTCGCACTTCTGCTGCTCCAAACGCTTAACCAGAACGGCCTAGGGAAAAATTACAAATACCGCCGTAATCGGGCGAGATTCTACTTTCAGATGCAATAGGAATTTTTGGGTTAGGTCAATCCGATCGCGAGATATGGGAGTTTGAAGACAAGAAATGGTTGAGAAGGCAAAAAATTTTTCGCAATTCTGCTGCTCCAAACGCTTAACCAGAATGGCCTAGGGAAAAAATACACATACCGTTGTAATCGGGCGAGTTTCTACTCTCAGATGCAACTGGAATTTTTGAGTTACGTCAATCCGTTCGCGAGATATGGGAGTTTGAAGCTAAGAAATGGTTGAGAAGACAACAAATTTTTCGCACTTCTGCTGCTCCAAACGCTTAACCAGAATGGCCTAGGGAAAAAATACGCATACCGTTGTAATCGGGCGAGACTCTACTTTCAGACGCAGCAGGAATTTTTGGGTTCGGTCAATCCGTTCGCGAGATATGGGACTTTGAAGCTAAGAAATGGTTGAGAAGACAACAAATTTTTCGCACTTCTGCTGCTCCAATCGCTTAACCAGAATGGCCTAGGGAAAAAATACGCATACCGTTGTAATCGGGCGAGATTCTACTTTCAGACGCAGCAGGAATTTTTGGGTTCGGTCAATCCGTTCGCGAGATATGGGACTTTGAAGCTAAGAAATGGTTGAGAAGACAACAAATTTTTCGCACTTCTGCTGCTCCAAACGCTTAACCAGAATGGCCTAGGGAAAAAATACGCATACCGTTGTAATCGGGCGACTTTCTACTTTCAGACGCAGCAGGAATTTTTGGGTTTGGTCAATCCGTTCGCGAGATATGGGACTTTGAAGCTAAGAAATGGTTGAGAAGGCAAAAAATTTTTCGCAATTCTGCTGCTCCAAACGCTTAACCAGAATGGCCTCGGGAAAAAATACACATACCGTTGTAATGGGGCGAGTTTCTACTTTCAGATGCAATAGGAATTTTTGGGTTAGGTCAATCCGTTCGCGAGATATGGGAGTTGGAAGCCAAGAAATGGTTGAGAAGGCAAAAAATTTTTCGCAATTCTGCTGCTCCAAGCGCTTAACCAGAATGCCCTAGGGAAAAAATACGCATACCGTTGTAATCGGGCGAGATTCTACTTTCAGACGCAGCAGGAATTTTTGGGTTCTGTCAATCCGTTCGCGAGATATGAGACTTTGAAGCCAAGAAATGGTTGAGGAGACAACAAATTTTTCGCAATTCTGCTGCTCCAAACGCTTAACCAGAATGGCCTAGGGAAGAAATACGCATACCGTTGTAACCGGGCGAGTTTCTACATTCAGACGGAACAGGAATTTTTGAGTTAGGTCAATCCGTTCGCGAGATATGGGAGTTTGAAACCAAGAAATGGTTCAGAAGGCAAAAAATTTTTCGCACTTCTGCTGCTCCAAACGCTTAACCAGAATGGCCTAGGGAAAAAACACACATACCGTTGTAATCGGGCGAGTTTCTACTTTCAGATGCAATAGGAATTTTTGGGTTATGTCAATCCGTTCGCGAGATATGGGACTTTGAAGCCAAGAAATGGTTGAGAAGGCAAAAAATTTTTCGCAATTCTGCTGCTCCAAACGGTTAACCAGAACGGCCTAGGGAAAAAATACAAATACCGCTGTAATCGGGCGAGTTTCTACTTTCAGATGCAATAGGAATTTTTGGGTTAGGTCAATCCGTTCGCGAGATATGGGAGTTTGAAGCTAAGAAATGGTTGAGAAGACAACAAATTTTTCGCACTTCTGCTGCTCCAAACGCTTAACCAGAATGGCCTAGGGAAAAAATACGCATACCGTTGTAATCGGGCGAGACTCTACTTTCAGACGCAGCAGGAATTTTTGGGTTCGGTCAATCCGTTCGCGAGATATGGGACTTTGAAGCTAAGAAATGGTTGAGAAGACAACAAATTTTTCGCACTTCTGCTGCTCCAAACGCTTAACCAGAATGGCCTAGGGAAAAAATACGCATACCGTTGTAATCGGGCGAGATTCTACTTTCAGACGCAGCAGGAATTTTTGGGTTCGGTCAATCCGTTCGCGAGATATGGGACTTTGAAGCTAAGAAACGGTTGAGAAGACAACAAATTTTTCGCACTTCTGCTGCTCCAAACGCTTAACCAGAATGGCCTAGGGAAAAAATACGCATACCGTTGTAATCGGGCGAGTTTCTACTTTCAGGCGCAACTGGAATTTTTGGGTTACGTTAATCCGTTCGCGAGATATGGGAGTTTGAAGCTAAGAAATGGTTGAGAATGCAACAAATTTTTCGCACTTCTGCTTCTCCAAACGCTTCACCAGAATGGCCTAGGGAAAAAATACACATACCGTTGTAACCGGGCGAGTTTCTACTTTCAGACGCAGCAGGAATTTTTGGGTTTGGTCAATCCATTCGCGAGATATGGGAGTTTGAAGACAAGAAATGGTTGAGAAGGCAAAAAATTTTTCGCAATTCTGCTGCTCCAAACGCTTATCCAGAATGGCCTAGGGAAAAAATACACATACCGTTGTAATCGGGCGAGTTTCTACTATCAGATGCAATAGGAATTTTTGGGTTAGGTCAATCCGTTCGCGAGATATGAGACTTTGAAGCCAAGAAATGGTTGAGGAGGCAACAAATTTTTCGCAATTCTGCTGCTCCAAACGCTTAACCAGAATGGCCTAGGGAAAAAATACACATACCGTTGTAATCGGGCGAGTTTCTACTTTCACACGCAATAGGAAATTTTGGGTTACGTCAATCCGTTCGCGAGATATGGGAGTTTGAAGCTAAGAAAGGGTTGAGAAGACAACAAACTTTTCGCACTTCTGCTGCCCCAAACGCTTAACCAGAATGGCCTAGGGAAAAAATACACATACCGTTGTAATCGGGCGAGTTTCTAGTTTCAGGTGCAATAGGAATTTTTGGGTTAGGTCAATCCGTTCGCGAGATATGGGAGTTTGAAGCCAAGAAATGGTTGAGAAGGCAAAAAATTTTTCGCAACTCTGCTGCTCCAAACGCTTAACCAGAATGGCCTAGGGAAAAAATACACATACCGTTGTAATCGGGCGAGTTTCTACTTTCAGATGCAATAGGAATTTTTGGGTTAGGTCAAGCCGTTCGCGAGATATGGGAGTTTGAAGCCAAGAAATGGTAGATAAGGCAAAAAATTTATCACAATTCTGCTGCTCCAAACGCTTAACCAGAATGGCCTAGGGAAAAAATACACATACCGTTGTAATCGGGCGAGTTTCTACTTTCAGACGCAATAGGAATTTTTGGGTTAGGTCAATCCGTCCGCGAGATATGGGAGTTTGAAGAGAAGAAATGGTTGAGAAGGCAAAAAATTTTTCGCAATTCTGCTGCTCCAAACGCTTAATCAGAATGGCCTAGGGAAAAAATACACATACTGTTGTAATCGGGCGAGTTTCTACTTTCAGATGCAATAGGATTTTTTGGGTTAGGTCAATCCGTTCGCGAGATATGGGAGTTTGAAGCCAAGAAATGGTAGAGAAGGCAAAAAATTTTTCACAATTCTGCTGCTCCAAAAGCTTAACCAGAATGACCTAGGGAAAAAATACACATACCGTTGTAATCGGGCGAGTTTCTACTTTCAGATGCAATAGGAATTTTTGGGTCAGGTCAACCCGTTCGCGAGATATGGGACTTTGAAGCTAAGAAATGGTTGAGAGGACAACAAATTCTTCGCACTTCTGCTGCTCCAAACGCTTAACCAGAACGGCCTAGGGATAAAATACACATACCGTTGTAATCGGGCGAGTTCCTACTTTCAGATGCAACAGGAATTTTTGGGTTAGGTCAATCCGTTCGCGAGATATGGGAGTTTGAAGCCAAGAAATGGTTGAGAAGGAAAAAAACTTTTCGCAATTCTGCTGCTCCAAACGCTTAACCAGAATGGCGTAGGGAAAAAATACACATACCGTTGTAATCGGGCGAGTTTCTACTTTCAGATGCAACAGTAATCTTTGGGTTACGTCAATCCGTTCGCGAGAAATGGGAGTTTGAAGCTAAGAAATGGTTGAGAAGGCAAAAAATTTTTCGCAATTCTGCTGCTCCAAGCGCTTAACCAGAATGCCCTAGGGAAAAAATACGCATATCATTGTAATCGGGCGAGTTCCTACTTTCAGACGCAGCAGGAACTTCTGGGTTTGGTCAATCCGTTCGCGAGATATGGGAGTTTGAAGCTAAGAAATGGTTGAGAAGACAACAAATTCTTCGCAATTCTGCTGCTCCAAACGCTTAACCAGAATGGCCTAGGGAAAAAATACACATAGCGTTGTAATCGGGCGAGTTTCTACTTTCAGACGCAACAGGAATTTTTGGGTTAGGTCAATCTGTTCGCGAGATATGGGAGTTTGAATCCAAGAAATGGTTGAGAAGGCAAAGAATTTTTCGCAATTCTGCTGCTCCAAACGCTTAACCAGTATGGCCTAGGGAGAAAATACACATACCGTTGTAATCGGGCGAGTTTCTACTTTCAGATGCAATAGGAATTTTTGGGTTAGGTCAAGCCGTTCGCGAGATCTGGGAGTTTGATGCCAAGAAATGGTAGATAAGGCAAAAAATTTATCACAATTCTGCTGCTCCAAACGCTTAACCAGAATGGCCTAGGGAAAAAATACACATACCGTTGTAATCGGGCGAGTTTCTACTTTCAGACGCAATAGGAATTTTTGGGTTAGGTCAATCCGTCCGCGAGATATGGGAGTTTGAAGCCAAGAAATGGTAGAGAAGGCAAAAAATTTTTCACAATTCTGCTGCTCCAAACGCTTAACCAGAATGACCTAGGGAAAAAATACACATACCGTTGTAATCGGGCGAGTTTCTACTTTCAGATGCAATAGGAATTTTTGGGTCAGGTCAATCCGTTCGCGAGATATGGGACTTTGAAGCTAAGAAATGGTTGAGAAGACAACAAATTCTTCGCACTTCTGCTGCTCCAAACGCTTAACCAGAATGGCCTAGGGAAAAAATACACATACCGTTGTAATCGGGCGAGTTTCTACTTTCAGACGCAATAGGAATTTTTGGGTTAGGTCAATCCGTTCGCGAGATATGGGAGTTTGAAGCCAAGAAATGGTTGAGAAGGCAAAAAATTTTTCGCAATTCTGCTGCTCCAAACGCTTAACCAGAATGGCCTAGGGAAAAAATACACATACCGTTGTAATCGGGCGAGTTTCTACTATCAGATGCAATAGGAATTTTTGGGTTAGGTCAATCCGTTCGCGAGATATGAGAGTTTGAAGCTAAGAAATGGTTGAGAAGACAACAAACTTTTCGCACTTCTGCTGCTTCAAACGCTTAACCAGAATGGCCTAGGGAAAAAATACACATACCGTTGTAATCGGGCGAGTTTCTAGTTTCAGGTGCAATAGGAATTTTTGGGTTAGGTCAATCCGTTCGCGAGATATGGGAGTTTGAAGCCAAGAAATGGTTGAGAAGGCAAAAAATTTTTCGCAACTCTGCTGCTCCAAACGCTTAACCAGAATGGCCTAGGGAAAAAATACACATACCGTTGTAATCGGGCGAGTTTCTACTTTCAGATGCAATAGGAATTTTTGGGTTAGGTCAATCCGTTCGCGAGATATGGGAGTTTGAAGCCAAGAAATGCTTGAGAAGGCAAAAAATTTTTCGCAATTCTGCTGCTCCAAACGTTTAACCAGACTGGCCTAGGGAAAAAATACACATACCGTTGTAATCGGGCGAGTTTCTACTTTCAGATGCAATAGGAATTTTTGGGTTAGGTCAATCCGTTCGTGAGATATGGGAGTTTGAAGACAAGAAATGGTTGAGAAGGCAAAAAATTTTTCGCAATTCTGCTGCTCCAAACGCTTATCCAGAATGGCCTAGGGAAAAAATACACATACCGTTGTAATCGGGCGAGTTTCTACTTTCTGACGCAACTGGAATTTTTGGGTTACGTTAATCCGTTCGCGAGATATGGGAGTTTGAAGCTAAGAAATGGTTGAGAATGCAACAAATTTTTCGCACTTCTGCTTCTCCAAACGCTTCACCAGAATGGCCTAGGGAAAAAATACACATACCGTTGTAACCGGGCGAGTTTCTACTTTCAGACGCAACAGGAGTTTTTGAGTTAGGTCAATCCGTTCGCGAGATATGGGAGTTTGAAGCCAAGAAATGGTGGAGAAGGCAAAAAATTTTTCGCAATTCTGCTGCTCCAAACGCTTAACCAGAATGGCCTAGGGAAAAAATACACATACCGTTGTAATCGGGCGAGTTTCTACTTTCAGATGCAATAGGAATTTTTGGGTTAGGTCAATCCGTTCGCGAGATATGGGAGTTTGAAGCCAAGAAATGCTTGAGAAGGCAAAAAATTTTTCGCAATTCTGCTGCTCCAAACGCTTAACCAGAATGGCCTAGGGAAAAAATACACATACCGTTGTAATCGGGCGAGTTTCTACTTTCAGATGCAATAGGAATTTTTGGGTTAGGTCTATCCGTTCGCGAGATATGGGAGTTTGAAGCCAAGAAATGGTTGAGAAGGCAAAAAATTTTTCGCAATTCTGCTGCTCCAAACGCTTAACCAGAATGGCCTAGGGAAAAAATACACATACCGTTGTAATCGGGCGGGTTTCTACTTTCAGATGCAATAGGAATTTTTGGGGTAGGTCAATCCGTTCGCGAGATATGGGAGTTTGAAGCCAAGAAATGCTTGAGAAGGCAAAAAATTTTTCGCAATTCTGCTGCTCCAAACGTTTAACCAGAATGGCCTAGGGAAAAAATACACATACCGTTGTAATCGGGCGAGTTTCTACTTTCAGATGCAATACGAATTTTTGGGTTAGGTCAATCCGTTCGCGAGATATGGGAGTTTGAAGACAAGAAATGGTTGAGAAGGCAAAAAATTTTTCGCAATTCTGCTGCTCCAAACGCTTATCCAGAATGGCCTAGGGAAAAAATACACATACCGTTGTAATCGGGCGAGTTTCTACTTTCTGACGCAACTGGAATTTTTGGGTTACGTTAATCCGTTCGCGAGATATGGGAGTTTGAAGCTAAGAAATGGTTGAGAATGCAACAAATTTTTCGCACTTCTGCTTCTCCAAACGCTTCACCAGAATGGCCTAGGGAAAAAATACACATACCGTTGTAACCGGGCGAGTTTCTACTTTCAGACGCAACAGGAATTTTTGAGTTAGTTCAATCCGTTCGCGAGATATGGGAGTTTGAAGCCAAGAAATGGTGGAGAAGGCAAAAAATTTTTCGCAATTCTGCTGCTCCAAACGCTTAACCAGAATGGCCTAGGGAAAAAATACACATACCGTTGTAATCGGGCGAGTTTCTACTTTCAGATGCAATAGGAATTTTTGGGTTACGTCAATCCGTTCGCGAGATATGGGAGTTTGAAGCCAAGAAATGCTTGAGAAGGCAAAAAATTTTTCGCAATTCTGCTGCTCCAAACGTTTAACCAGAATGGCCTAGGGAAAAAATACACATACCGTTGTAATCGGGCGAGTTTCTACTTTCAGATGCAATAGGAATTTTTGGGTTAGGTCAATCCGTTCGCGACATATGGGAGTTTGAAGCCAAGAAATGGTTGAGAAGGCAACAAATTTTTCGCAATTCTGCTGCTCCAAACGCTTAACCAGAATGGCCTAGGAAAAAAATACACATACCGTTGTAATCGGGCGAGTTTCTACTTTCACACGCAATAGGAAATTTTGGGTTACGTCAATCCGTTCGCGAGATATGGGAGTTTGAAGCTAAGAAATGGTTGAGAAGACAACAAACTTTTCGCAATTCTGCTGCTCCAAACGCTTAACCAGAATGGCCTAGGGAAAAAATACACTTACCGTTGTAATCGGGCGAGTTTCTAGTTTCAGGTGCAATAGGAATTTTTGGGTTAGGTCAATCCGTTCGCGAGATATGGGAGTTTGAAGCCAAGAAATGGTTGAGAAGGCACAAAATTTTTCGCAACTCTGCTGCTCCAAACGCTTAACCAGAATGGCCTAGGGAAAAAATACACATACCGTTGTAATCAGGCGAGTTTCTACTATCAGATGCAATAGGAATTTTTAGGTTAGGTCAATCCGTTCGCGAGATATGAGACTTTGAAGCCAAGAAATGGTTGAGGAGGCAACAAATTTTTCGCAATTCTGCTGCTCCAAACGCTTAACCAGAATGGCCTAGGGAAAAAATACGCATACCGTTGTAATCGGGCGAGATTCTACTTTCAGACGCAGCAGGAATTTTTGGGTTCGGTCAATCCGTTCGCGAGATATGGGACTTTGAAGCTAAGAAACGGTTGAGAAGACAACAAATTTTTCGCACTTCTGCTGCTCCAAACGCTTAACCAGAATGGCCTAGGGAAAAAATACGCATACCGTTGTAATCGGGCGAGTTTCTACTTTCAGGCGCAACTGGAATTTTTGGGTTACGTTAATCCGTTCGCGAGATATGGGAGTTTGAAGCTAAGAAATGGTTGAGAATGCAACAAATTTTTCGCACTTCTGCTTCTCCAAACGCTTCACCAGAATGGCCTAGGGAAAAAATACACATACCGTTGTAACCGGGCGAGTTTCTACTTTCAGACGCAGCAGGAATTTTTGGGTTTGGTCAATCCATTCGCGAGATATGGGAGTTTGAAGACAAGAAATGGTTGAGAAGGCAAAAAATTTTTCGCAATTCTGCTGCTCCAAACGCTTATCCAGAATGGCCTAGGGAAAAAATACACATACCGTTGTAATCGGGCGAGTTTCTACTATCAGATGCAATAGGAATTTTTGGGTTAGGTCAATCCGTTCGCGAGATATGAGACTTTGAAGCCAAGAAATGGTTGAGGAGGCAACAAATTTTTCGCAATTCTGCTGCTCCAAACGCTTAACCAGAATGGCCTAGGGAAAAAATACACATACCGTTGTAATCGGGCGAGTTTCTACTTTCACACGCAACAGGAAATTTTGGGTTACGTCAATCCGTTCGCGAGATATGGGAGTTTGAAGCTAAGAAAGGGTTGAGAAGACAACAAACTTTTCGCACTTCTGCTGCCCCAAACGCTTAACCAGAATGGCCTAGGGAAAAAATACACATACCGTTGTAATCGGGCGAGTTTCTAGTTTCAGGTGCAATAGGAATTTTTGGGTTAGGTCAATCCGTTCGCGAGATATGGGAGTTTGAAGCCAAGAAATGGTTGAGAAGGCAAAAAATTTTTCGCAACTCTGCTGCTCCAAACGCTTAACCAGAATGGCCTAGGGAAAAAATACACATACCGTTGTAATCGGGCGAGTTTCTACTTTCAGATGCAATAGGAATTTTTGGGTTAGGTCAATCCGTTCGCGAGATATGGGACTTTGAAGCCAAGAAATGGTTGAGAAGGCAAAAAATTTTTCGCAATTCTGCTGCTCCAAACGCTTAACCAGAATGGCCTAGGGAGAAAATACACATACCGTTGTAATCGGGCGAGATTCTACTTTCAGGTGCAATAGGAATTTTTGGGTTACGTTAATCCGTTCGCGAGATATGGGAGTTTGAAGCTAAGAAATGGTTGAGAATGCAACAAATTTTTCGCACTTCTGCTTCTCCAAACGCTTCACCAGAATGGCCTAGGGAAAAAATACACATACCGTTGTAACCGGGCGAGTTTCTACTTTCAGACGCAACAGGAATTTTTGAGTTAGGTCAATCCGTTCGCGAGATATGGGAGTTTGAAGCCAAGAAATGGTGGAGAAGGCAAAAAATTTTTCGCAATTCTGCTGCTCCAAACGCTTAACCAGAATGGCCTAGGGAAAAAATACACATACCGTTGTAATCGGGCGAGTTTCTACTTTCAGATGCAATAGGAATTTTTGGGTTACGTCAATCCGTTCGCGAGATATGGGAGTTTGAAGCCAAGAAATGCTTGAGAAGGCAAAAAATTTTTCGCAATTCTGCTGCTCCAAACGTTTAACCAGAATGGCCTAGGGAAAAAATACACATACCGTTGTAATCGGGCGAGTTTCTACTTTCAGATGCAATAGGAATTTTTGGGTTAGGTCAATCCGTTCGCGACATATGGGAGTTTGAAGCCAAGAAATGGTTGAGGAGGCAACAAATTTTTCGCAATTCTGCTGCTCCAAACGCTTAACCAGAATGGCCTAGGAAAAAAATACACATACCGTTGTAATCGGGCGAGTTTCTACTTTCACACGCAATAGGAAATTTTGGGTTACGTCAATCCGTTCGCGAGATATGGGAGTTTGAAGCTAAGAAATGGTTGAGAAGACAACAAACTTTTCGCAATTCTGCTGCTCCAAACGCTTAACCAGAATGGCCTAGGGAAAAAATACACTTACCGTTGTAATCGGGCGAGTTTCTAGTTTCAGGTGCAATAGGAATTTTTGGGTTAGGTCAATCCGTTCGCGAGATATGGGAGTTTGAAGCCAAGAAATGGTTGAGAAGGCAAAAAATTTTTCGCAACTCTGCTGCTCCAAACGCTTAACCAGAATGGCCGAGGGAAAAAATACACATACCGTTGTAATCAGGCGAGTTTCTACTATCAGATGCAATAGGAATTTTTAGGTTAGGTCAATCCGTTCGCGAGATATGAGACTTTGAAGCCAAGAAATGGTTGAGGAGGCAACAAATTTTTCGCAATTCTGCTGCTCCAAACGCTTAACCAGAATGGCCTAGGGAAAAAATACGCATACCGTTGTAATCGGGCGAGATTCTACTTTCAGACGCAGCAGGAATTTTTGGGTTCGGTCAATCCGTTCGCGAGATATGGGACTTTGAAGCTAAGAAACGGTTGAGAAGACAACAAATTTTTTGCACTTCTGCTGCTCCAAACGCTTAACCAGAATGGCCTAGGGAAAAAATACGCATACCGTTGTAATCGGGCGAGTTTCTACTTTCAGGCGCAACTGGAATTTTTGGGTTACGTTAATCCGTTCGCGAGATATGGGAGTTTGAAGCTAAGAAATGGTTGAGAATGCAACAAATTTTTCGCACTTCTGCTTCTCCAAACGCTTCACCAGAATGGCCTAGGGAAAAAATACACATACCGTTGTAACCGGGCGAGTTTCTACTTTCAGACGCAGCAGGAATTTTTGGGTTTGGTCAATCCATTCGCGAGATATGGGAGTTTGAAGACAAGAAATGGTTGAGAAGGCAAAAAATTTTTCGCAATTCTGCTGCTCCAAACGCTTATCCAGAATGGCCTAGGGAAAAAATACACATACCGTTGTAATCGGGCGAGTTTCTACTATCAGATGCAATAGGAATTTTTGGGTTAGGTCAATCCGTTCGCGAGATATGAGACTTTGAAGCCAAGAAATGGTTGAGGAGGCAACAAATTTTTCGCAATTCTGCTGCTCCAAACGCTTAACCAGAATGGCCTAGGGAAAAAATACACATACCGTTGTAATCGGGCGAGTTTCTACTTTCACACGCAATAGGAAATTTTGGGTTACGTCAATCCGTTCGCGAGATATGGGAGTTTGAAGCTAAGAAAGGGTTGAGAAGACAACAAACTTTTCGCACTTCTGCTGCCCCAAACGCTTAACCAGAATGGCCTAGGGAAAAAATACACATACCGTTGTAATCGGGCGAGTTTCTAGTTTCAGGTGCAATAGGAATTTTTGGGTTAGGTCAATCCGTTCGCGAGATATGGGAGTTTGAAGCCAAGAAATGGTTGAGAAGGCAAAAAATTTTTCGCAACTCTGCTGCTCCAAACGCTTAACCAGAATGGCCTAGGGAAAAAATACACATACCGTTGCAATCGGGCGAGTTTCTACTTTCAGATGCAATAGGAATTTTTGGGTTAGGTCAATCCGTTCGCGAGATATGGGACTTTGAAGCCAATAAATGGTTGAGAAGGCAAAAAATTTTTCGCAATTCTGCTGCTCCAAACGCTTAACCAGAATGGCCTAGGGAGAAAATACACATACCGTTGTAATCGGGCGAGATTCTACTTTCAGGTGCAATAGGAATTTTTGGGTTAGGTCAATCCGTTCGCGAGATATGGGAGTTTGAAGCCAAGAAATGCTTGAGAAGGGAAAAAATTTTTCGCAATTCTGCTGCTCCAACCGTTTAACCAGAATGGCCTAGGGAAAAAATACACATACCGTTGTAACCGGGCGAGTTTCTACTTTCAGATGCAACAGGAATTTTTGGGTTAGGTCAATCCGTTCGCGAGATATGGGAGTTTGAAGCCAAGAAATGGTAGAGAAGGCAAAAAATTTTTCACAATTCTGCTGCTCCAAACGCTTAACCAGAATGACCTACGGAAAAAATACACATACCGTTGTAATCGTGCGAGTTTCTACTTTCAGATGCAATAGAAATTTTTGGGTTAGGTCAACCCGTTCGCGAGATTTGGGAGTTTGAGGACAAGAAATGGTTGAGAAGGCAAAAATTTTTTCGCATTTCTGCTGCTCCAAACGCTTAACCAGAATGGCCTAGGGAAAAAATACACATACCGTTGTAATCGGGCGAGTTTCTACTTTCAGATGCAACAGGAATCTTTGGGTTACGTCAATCCGTTCGCGAGATATGGGAGTTTGAAGCTAAGAAATGGTTGAGAAGACAACAAATTTTTCGCACTTCTGCTGCTCCAAACGCTTAACCAGAACGGCCTAGGGAAAAATTACAAATACCGCCGTAATCGGGCGAGATTCTACTTTCAGATGCAATAGGAATTTTTGGGTTAGGTCAATCCGATCGCGAGATATGGGAGTTTGAAGACAAGAAATGGTTGAGAAGGCAAAAAATTTTTCGCAATTCTGCTGCTCCAAACGCTTAACCAGAATGGCCTAGGGAAAAAATACACATACCGTTGTAATCGGGCGAGTTTCTACTCTCAGATGCAACTGGAATTTTTGAGTTACGTCAATCCGTTCGCGAGATATGGGAGTTTGAAGCTAAGAAATGGTTGAGAAGACAACAAATTTTTCGCACTTCTGCTGCTCCAAACGCTTAACCAGAATGGCCTAGGGAAAAAATACGCATACCGTTGTAATCGGGCGAGACTCTACTTTCAGACGCAGCAGGAATTTTTGGGTTCGGTCAATCCGTTCGCGAGATATGGGACTTTGAAGCTAAGAAATGGTTGAGAAGACAACAAATTTTTCGCACTTCTGCTGCTCCAATCGCTTAACCAGAATGGCCTAGGGAAAAAATACGCATACCGTTGTAATCGGGCGAGATTCTACTTTCAGACGCAGCAGGAATTTTTGGGTTCGGTCAATCCGTTCGCGAGATATGGGACTTTGAAGCTAAGAAATGGTTGAGAAGACAACAAATTTTTCGCACTTCTGCTGCTCCAAACGCTTAACCAGAATGGCCTAGGGAAAAAATACGCATACCGTTGTAATCGGGCGACTTTCTACTTTCAGACGCAGCAGGAATTTTTGGGTTTGGTCAATCCGTTCGCGAGATATGGGACTTTGAAGCTAAGAAATGGTTGAGAAGGCAAAAAATTTTTCGCAATTCTGCTGCTCCAAACGCTTAACCAGAATGGCCTCGGGAAAAAATACACATACCGTTGTAATGGGGCGAGTTTCTACTTTCAGATGCAATAGGAATTTTTGGGTTAGGTCAATCCGTTCGCGAGATATGGGAGTTGGAAGCCAAGAAATGGTTGAGAAGGCAAAAAATTTTTCGCAATTCTGCTGCTCCAAGCGCTTAACCAGAATGCCCTAGGGAAAAAATACGCATACCGTTGTAATCGGGCGAGATTCTACTTTCAGACGCAGCAGGAATTTTTGGGTTCTGTCAATCCGTTCGCGAGATATGAGACTTTGAAGCCAAGAAATGGTTGAGGAGACAACAAATTTTTCGCAATTCTGCTGCTCCAAACGCTTAACCAGAATGGCCTAGGGAAAAAATACGCATACCGTTGTAACCGGGCGAGTTTCTACATTCAGACGGAACAGGAATTTTTGAGTTAGGTCAATCCGTTCGCGAGATATGGGAGTTTGAAACCAAGAAATGGTTCAGAAGGCAAAAAATTTTTCGCACTTCTGCTGCTCCAAACGCTTAACCAGAATGGCCTAGGGAAAAAACACACATACCGTTGTAATCGGGCGAGTTTCTACTTTCAGATGCAATAGGAATTTTTGGGTTATGTCAATCCGTTCGCGAGATATGGGACTTTGAAGCCAAGAAATGGTTGAGAAGGCAAAAAATTTTTCGCAATTCTGCTGCTCCAAACGGTTAACCAGAACGGCCTAGGGAAAAAATACAAATACCGCTGTAATCGGGCGAGTTTCTACTTTCAGATGCAATAGGAATTTTTGGGTTAGGTCAATCCGTTCGCGAGATATGGGAGTTTGAAGACAAGAAATGGTTGAGAAGGCAAAAAATTTTTCGCAATTCTGCTTCTCCAAACGCTTAACCAGAATGGCCTAGGGAAAAAATACACATACCGTTGTAATCGGGCGAGTTTCTACTCTCAGATGCAACTGGAATTTTTGAGTTACGTCAATCCGTTCGCGAGATATGGGAGTTTGAAGCTAAGAAATGGTTGAGAAGACAACAAATTTTTCGCACTTCTGCTGCTCCAAACGCTTAACCAGAATGGCCTAGGGAAAAAATACGCATACCGTTGTAATCGGGCGAGACTCTACTTTCAGACGCAGCAGGAATTTTTGGGTTCGGTCAATCCGTTCGCGAGATATGGGACTTTGAAGCTAAGAAATGGTTGAGAAGACAACAAATTTTTCGCACTTCTGCTGCTCCAAACGCTTAACCAGAATGGCCTAGGGAAAAAATACGCATACCGTTGTAATCGGGCGAGATTCTACTTTCAGACGCAGCAGGAATTTTTGGGTTCGGTCAATCCGTTCGCGAGATATGGGACTTTGAAGCTAAGAAACGGTTGAGAAGACAACAAATTTTTCGCACTTCTGCTGCTCCAAACGCTTAACCAGAATGGCCTAGGGAAAAAATACGCATACCGTTGTAATCGGGCGAGTTTCTACTTTCAGGCGCAACTGGAATTTTTGGGTTACGTTAATCCGTTCGCGAGATATGGGAGTTTGAAGCTAAGAAATGGTTGAGAATGCAACAAATTTTTCGCACTTCTGCTTCTCCAAACGCTTCACCAGAATGGCCTAGGGAAAAAATACACATACCGTTGTAACCGGGCGAGTTTCTACTTTCAGACGCAGCAGGAATTTTTGGGTTTGGTCAATCCATTCGCGAGATATGGGAGTTTGAAGACAAGAAATGGTTGAGAAGGCAAAAAATTTTTCGCAATTCTGCTGCTCCAAACGCTTATCCAGAATGGCCTAGGGAAAAAATACACATACCGTTGTAATCGGGCGAGTTTCTACTATCAGATGCAATAGGAATTTTTGGGTTAGGTCAATCCGTTCGCGAGATATGAGACTTTGAAGCCAAGAAATGGTTGAGGAGGCAACAAATTTTTCGCAATTCTGCTGCTCCAAACGCTTAACCAGAATGGCCTAGGGAAAAAATACACATACCGTTGTAATCGGGCGAGTTTCTACTTTCACACGCAATAGGAAATTTTGGGTTACGTCAATCCGTTCGCGAGATATGGGAGTTTGAAGCTAAGAAAGGGTTGAGAAGACAACAAACTTTTCGCACTTCTGCTGCCCCAAACGCTTAACCAGAATGGCCTAGGGAAAAAATACACATACCGTTGTAATCGGGCGAGTTTCTAGTTTCAGGTGCAATAGGAATTTTTGGGTTAGGTCAATCCGTTCGCGAGATATGGGAGTTTGAAGCCAAGAAATGGTTGAGAAGGCAAAAAATTTTTCGCAACTCTGCTGCTCCAAACGCTTAACCAGAATGGCCTAGGGAAAAAATACACACACCGTTGTAATCGGGCGAGTTTCTACTTTCAGATGCAATAGGAATTTTTGGGTTAGGTCAATCCGTTCGCGAGATATGGGACTTTGAAGCCAAGAAATGGTTGAGAAGGCAAAAAATTTTTCGCAATTCTGCTGCTCCAAACGCTTAACCAGAATGGCCTAGGGAGAAAATACACATACCGTTGTAATCGGGCGAGATTCTACTTTCAGGTGCAATAGGAATTTTTGGGTTAGGTCAATCCGTTCGCGAGATATGGGAGTTTGAAGCCAAGAAATGCTTGAGAAGGGAAAAAATTTTTCGCAATTCTGCTGCTCCAACCGTTTAACCAGAATGGCCTAGGGAAAAAATACACATACCGTTGTAACCGGGCGAGTTTCTACTTTCAGATGCAACAGGAATTTTTGGGTTAGGTCAATCCGTTCGCGAGATATGGGAGTTTGAAGCCAAGAAATGGTAGAGAAGGCAAAAAATTTTTCACAATTCTGCTGCTCCAAACGCTTAACCAGAATGACCTACGGAAAAAATACACATACCGTTGTAATCGTGCGAGTTTCTACTTTCAGATGCAATAGAAATTTTTGGGTTAGGTCAACCCGTTCGCGAGATTTGGGAGTTTGAGGACAAGAAATGGTTGAGAAGGCAAAAATTTTTTCGCATTTCTGCTGCTCCAAACGCTTAACCAGAATGGCCTAGGGAAAAAATACACATACCGTTGTAATCGGGCGAGTTTCTACTTTCAGATGCAACAGGAATCTTTGGGTTACGTCAATCCGTTCGCGAGATATGGGAGTTTGAAGCTAAGAAATGGTTGAGAAGACAACAAATTTTTCGCACTTCTGCTGCTCCAAACGCTTAACCAGAACGGCCTAGGGAAAAATTACAAATACCGCCGTAATCGGGCGAGATTCTACTTTCAGATGCAATAGGAATTTTTGGGTTAGGTCAATCCGATCGCGAGATATGGGAGTTTGAAGACAAGAAATGGTTGAGAAGGCAAAAAATTTTTCGCAATTCTGCTGCTCCAAACGCTTAACCAGAATGGCCTAGGGAAAAAATACACATACCGTTGTAATCGGGCGAGTTTCTACTCTCAGATGCAACTGGAATTTTTGAGTTACGTCAATCCGTTCGCGAGATATGGGAGTTTGAAGCTAAGAAATGGTTGAGAAGACAACAAATTTTTCGCACTTCTGCTGCTCCAAACGCTTAACCAGAATGGCCTAGGGAAAAAATACGCATACCGTTGTAATCGGGCGAGACTCTACTTTCAGACGCAGCAGGAATTTTTGGGTTCGGTCAATCCGTTCGCGAGATATGGGACTTTGAAGCTAAGAAATGGTTGAGAAGACAACAAATTTTTCGCACTTCTGCTGCTCCAATCGCTTAACCAGAATGGCCTAGGGAAAAAATACGCATACCGTTGTAATCGGGCGAGATTCTACTTTCAGACGCAGCAGGAATTTTTGGGTTCGGTCAATCCGTTCGCGAGATATGGGACTTTGAAGCTAAGAAATGGTTGAGAAGACAACAAATTTTTCGCACTTCTGCTGCTCCAAACGCTTAACCAGAATGGCCTAGGGAAAAAATACGCATACCGTTGTAATCGGGCGACTTTCTACTTTCAGACGCAGCAGGAATTTTTGGGTTTGGTCAATCCGTTCGCGAGATATGGGACTTTGAAGCTAAGAAATGGTTGAGAAGGCAAAAAATTTTTCGCAATTCTGCTGCTCCAAACGCTTAACCAGAATGGCCTCGGGAAAAAATACACATACCGTTGTAATGGGGCGAGTTTCTACTTTCAGATGCAATAGGAATTTTTGGGTTAGGTCAATCCGTTCGCGAGATATGGGAGTTGGAAGCCAAGAAATGGTTGAGAAGGCAAAAAATTTTTCGCAATTCTGCTGCTCCAAGCGCTTAACCAGAATGCCCTAGGGAAAAAATACGCATACCGTTGTAATCGGGCGAGATTCTACTTTCAGACGCAGCAGGAATTTTTGGGTTCGGTCAATCCGTTCGCGAGATATGGGACTTTGAAGCTAAGAAACGGTTGAGAAGACAACAAATTTTTCGCACTTCTGCTGCTCCAAACGCTTAACCAGAATGGCCTAGGGAAAAAATACGCATACCGTTGTAATCGGGCGAGTTTCTACTTTCAGGCGCAACTGGAATTTTTGGGTTACGTTAATCCGTTCGCGAGATATGGGAGTTTGAAGCTAAGAAATGGTTGAGAATGCAACAAATTTTTCGCACTTCTGCTTCTCCAAACGCTTCACCAGAATGGCCTAGGGAAAAAATACACATACCGTTGTAACCGGGCGAGTTTCTACTTTCAGACGCAGCAGGAATTTTTGGGTTTGGTCAATCCATTCGCGAGATATGGGAGTTTGAAGACAAGAAATGGTTGAGAAGGCAAAAAATTTTTCGCAATTCTGCTGCTCCAAACGCTTATCCAGAATGGCCTAGGGAAAAAATACACATACCGTTGTAATCGGGCGAGTTTCTACTATCAGATGCAATAGGAATTTTTGGGTTAGGTCAATCCGTTCGCGAGATATGAGACTTTGAAGCCAAGAAATGGTTGAGGAGGCAACAAATTTTTCGCAATTCTGCTGCTCCAAACGCTTAACCAGAATGGCCTAGGGAAAAAATACACATACCGTTGTAATCGGGCGAGTTTCTACTTTCACACGCAATAGGAAATTTTGGGTTACGTCAATCCGTTCGCGAGATATGGGAGTTTGAAGCTAAGAAAGGGTTGAGAAGACAACAAACTTTTCGCACTTCTGCTGCCCCAAACGCTTAACCAGAATGGCCTAGGGAAAAAATACACATACCGTTGTAATCGGGCGAGTTTCTAGTTTCAGGTGCAATAGGAATTTTTGGGTTAGGTCAATCCGTTCGCGAGATATGGGAGTTTGAAGCCAAGAAATGGTTGAGAAGGCAAAAAATTTTTCGCAACTCTGCTGCTCCAAACGCTTAACCAGAATGGCCTAGGGAAAAAATACACATACCGTTGTAATCGGGCGAGTTTCTACTTTCAGATGCAATAGGAATTTTTGGGTTAGGTCAATCCGTTCGCGAGATATGGGACTTTGAAGCCAAGAAATGGTTGAGAAGGCAAAAAATTTTTCGCAATTCTGCTGCTCCAAACGCTTAACCAGAATGGCCTAGGGAGAAAATACACATACCGTTGTAATCGGGCGAGATTCTACTTTCAGGTGCAATAGGAATTTTTGGGTTAGGTCAATCCGTTCGCGAGATATGGGAGTTTGAAGCCAAGAAATGCTTGAGAAGGGAAAAAATTTTTCGCAATTCTGCTGCTCCAACCGTTTAACCAGAATGGCCTAGGGAAAAAATACACATACCGTTGTAACCGGGCGAGTTTCTACTTTCAGATGCAACAGGAATTTTTGGGTTAGGTCAATCCGTTCGCGAGATATGGGAGTTTGAAGCCAAGAAATGGTAGAGAAGGCAAAAAATTTTTCACAATTCTGCTGCTCCAAACGCTTAACCAGAATGACCTACGGAAAAAATACACATACCGTTGTAATCGTGCGAGTTTCTACTTTCAGATGCAATAGAAATTTTTGGGTTAGGTCAACCCGTTCGCGAGATTTGGGAGTTTGAGGACAAGAAATGGTTGAGAAGGCAAAAATTTTTTCGCATTTCTGCTGCTCCAAACGCTTAACCAGAATGGCCTAGGGAAAAAATACACATACCGTTGTAATCGGGCGAGTTTCTACTTTCAGATGCAACAGGAATCTTTGGGTTACGTCAATCCGTTCGCGAGATATGGGAGTTTGAAGCTAAGAAATGGTTGAGAAGACAACAAATTTTTCGCACTTCTGCTGCTCCAAACGCTTAACCAGAACGGCCTAGGGAAAAATTACAAATACCGCCGTAATCGGGCGAGATTCTACTTTCAGATGCAATAGGAATTTTTGGGTTAGGTCAATCCGATCGCGAGATATGGGAGTTTGAAGACAAGAAATGGTTGAGAAGGCAAAAAATTTTTCGCAATTCTGCTGCTCCAAACGCTTAACCAGAATGGCCTAGGGAAAAAATACACATACCGTTGTAATCGGGCGAGTTTCTACTCTCAGATGCAACTGGAATTTTTGAGTTACGTCAATCCGTTCGCGAGATATGGGAGTTTGAAGCTAAGAAATGGTTGAGAAGACAACAAATTTTTCGCACTTCTGCTGCTCCAATCGCTTAACCAGAATGGCCTAGGGAAAAAATACGCATACCGTTGTAATCGGGCGAGATTCTACTTTCAGACGCAGCAGGAATTTTTGGGTTCGGTCAATCCGTTCGCGAGATATGGGACTTTGAAGCTAAGAAATGGTTGAGAAGACAACAAATTTTTCGCACTTCTGCTGCTCCAAACGCTTAACCAGAATGGCCTAGGGAAAAAATACGCATACCGTTGTAATCGGGCGACTTTCTACTTTCAGACGCAGCAGGAATTTTTGGGTTTGGTCAATCCGTTCGCGAGATATGGGACTTTGAAGCTAAGAAATGGTTGAGAAGGCAAAAAATTTTTCGCAATTCTGCTGCTCCAAACGCTTAACCAGAATGGCCTCGGGAAAAAATACACATACCGTTGTAATGGGGCGAGTTTCTACTTTCAGATGCAATAGGAATTTTTGGGTTAGGTCAATCCGTTCGCGAGATATGGGAGTTGGAAGCCAAGAAATGGTTGAGAAGGCAAAAAATTTTTCGCAATTCTGCTGCTCCAAGCGCTTAACCAGAATGCCCTAGGGAAAAAATACGCATACCGTTGTAATCGGGCGAGATTCTACTTTCAGACGCAGCAGGAATTTTTGGGTTCTGTCAATCCGTTCGCGAGATATGAGACTTTGAAGCCAAGAAATGGTTGAGGAGACAACAAATTTTTCGCAATTCTGCTGCTCCAAACGCTTAACCAGAATGGCCTAGGGAAAAAATACGCATACCGTTGTAACCGGGCGAGTTTCTACATTCAGACGGAACAGGAATTTTTGAGTTAGGTCAATCCGTTCGCGAGATATGGGAGTTTGAAACCAAGAAATGGTTCAGAAGGCAAAAAATTTTTCGCACTTCTGCTGCTCCAAACGCTTAACCAGAATGGCCTAGGGAAAAAACACACATACCGTTGTAATCGGGCGAGTTTCTACTTTCAGATGCAATAGGAATTTTTGGGTTATGTCAATCCGTTCGCGAGATATGGGACTTTGAAGCCAAGAAATGGTTGAGAAGGCAAAAAATTTTTCGCAATTCTGCTGCTCCAAACGGTTAACCAGAACGGCCTAGGGAAAAAATACAAATACCGCTGTAATCGGGCGAGTTTCTACTTTCAGATGCAATAGGAATTTTTGGGTTAGGTCAATCCGTTCGCGAGATATGGGAGTTTGAAGACAAGAAATGGTTGAGAAGGCAAAAAATTTTTCGCAATTCTGCTTCTCCAAACGCTTAACCAGAATGGCCTAGGGAAAAAATACACATACCGTTGTAATCGGGCGAGTTTCTACTCTCAGATGCAACTGGAATTTTTGAGTTACGTCAATCCGTTCGCGAGATATGGGAGTTTGAAGCTAAGAAATGGTTGAGAAGACAACAAATTTTTCGCACTTCTGCTGCTCCAAACGCTTAACCAGAATGGCCTAGGGAAAAAATACGCATACCGTTGTAATCGGGCGAGACTCTACTTTCAGACGCAGCAGGAATTTTTGGGTTCGGTCAATCCGTTCGCGAGATATGGGACTTTGAAGCTAAGAAATGGTTGAGAATGCAACAAATTTTTCGCACTTCTGCTTCTCCAAACGCTTCACCAGAATGGCCTAGGGAAAAAATACACATACCGTTGTAACCGGGCGAGTTTCTACTTTCAGACGCAGCAGGAATTTTTGGGTTTGGTCAATCCATTCGCGAGATATGGGAGTTTGAAGACAAGAAATGGTTGAGAAGGCAAAAAATTTTTCGCAATTCTGCTGCTCCAAACGCTTATCCAGAATGGCCTAGGGAAAAAATACACATACCGTTGTAATCGGGCGAGTTTCTACTATCAGATGCAATAGGAATTTTTGGGTTAGGTCAATCCGTTCGCGAGATATGAGACTTTGAAGCCAAGAAATGGTTGAGGAGGCAACAAATTTTTCGCAATTCTGCTGCTCCAAACGCTTAACCAGAATGGCCTAGGGAAAAAATACACATACCGTTGTAATCGGGCGAGTTTCTACTTTCACACGCAATAGGAAATTTTGGGTTACGTCAATCCGTTCGCGAGATATGGGAGTTTGAAGCTAAGAAAGGGTTGAGAAGACAACAAACTTTTCGCACTTCTGCTGCCCCAAACGCTTAACCAGAATGGCCTAGGGAAAAAATACACATACCGTTGTAATCGGGCGAGTTTCTAGTTTCAGGTGCAATAGGAATTTTTGGGTTAGGTCAATCCGTTCGCGAGATATGGGAGTTTGAAGCCAAGAAATGGTTGAGAAGGCAAAAAATTTTTCGCAACTCTGCTGCTCCAAACGCTTAACCAGAATGGCCTAGGGAAAAAATACACATACCGTTGTAATCGGGCGAGTTTCTACTTTCAGATGCAATAGGAATTTTTGGGTTAGGTCAATCCGTTCGCGAGATATGGGACTTTGAAGCCAAGAAATGGTTGAGAAGGCAAAAAATTTTTCGCAATTCTGCTGCTCCAAACGCTTAACCAGAATGGCCTAGGGAGAAAATACACATACCGTTGTAATCGGGCGAGATTCTACTTTCAGGTGCAATAGGAATTTTTGGGTTAGGTCAATCCGTTCGCGAGATATGGGAGTTTGAAGCCAAGAAATGCTTGAGAAGGGAAAAAATTTTTCGCAATTCTGCTGCTCCAACCGTTTAACCAGAATGGCCTAGGGAAAAAATACACATACCGTTGTAACCGGGCGAGTTTCTACTTTCAGATGCAACAGGAATTTTTGGGTTAGGTCAATCCGTTCGCGAGATATGGGAGTTTGAGGACAAGAAATGGTTGAGAAGGCAAAAATTTTTTCGCATTTCTGCTGCTCCAAACGCTTAACCAGAATGGCCTAGGGAAAAAATACACATACCGTTGTAATCGGGCGAGTTTCTACTTTCAGATGCAACAGGAATCTTTGGGTTACGTCAATCCGTTCGCGAGATATGGGAGTTTGAAGCTAAGAAATGGTTGAGAAGACAACAAATTTTTCGCACTTCTGCTGCTCCAAACGCTTAACCAGAACGGCCTAGGGAAAAATTACAAATACCGCCGTAATCGGGCGAGATTCTACTTTCAGATGCAATAGGAATTTTTGGGTTAGGTCAATCCGATCGCGAGATATGGGAGTTTGAAGACAAGAAATGGTTGAGAAGGCAAAAAATTTTTCGCAATTCTGCTGCTCCAAACGCTTAACCAGAATGGCCTAGGGAAAAAATACACATACCGTTGTAATCGGGCGAGTTTCTACTCTCAGATGCAACTGGAATTTTTGAGTTACGTCAATCCGTTCGCGAGATATGGGAGTTTGAAGCTAAGAAATGGTTGAGAAGACAACAAATTTTTCGCACTTCTGCTGCTCCAAACGCTTAACCAGAATGGCCTAGGGAAAAAATACGCATACCGTTGTAATCGGGCGAGACTCTACTTTCAGACGCAGCAGGAATTTTTGGGTTCGGTCAATCCGTTCGCGAGATATGGGACTTTGAAGCTAAGAAATGGTTGAGAAGACAACAAATTTTTCGCACTTCTGCTGCTCCAATCGCTTAACCAGAATGGCCTAGGGAAAAAATACGCATACCGTTGTAATCGGGCGAGATTCTACTTTCAGACGCAGCAGGAATTTTTGGGTTCGGTCAATCCGTTCGCGAGATATGGGACTTTGAAGCTAAGAAATGGTTGAGAAGACAACAAATTTTTCGCACTTCTGCTGCTCCAAACGCTTAACCAGAATGGCCTAGGGAAAAAATACGCATACCGTTGTAATCGGGCGACTTTCTACTTTCAGACGCAGCAGGAATTTTTGGGTTTGGTCAATCCGTTCGCGAGATATGGGACTTTGAAGCTAAGAAATGGTTGAGAAGGCAAAAAATTTTTCGCAATTCTGCTGCTCCAAACGCTTAACCAGAATGGCCTCGGGAAAAAATACACATACCGTTGTAATGGGGCGAGTTTCTACTTTCAGATGCAATAGGAATTTTTGGGTTAGGTCAATCCGTTCGCGAGATATGGGAGTTGGAAGCCAAGAAATGGTTGAGAAGGCAAAAAATTTTTCGCAATTCTGCTGCTCCAAGCGCTTAACCAGAATGCCCTAGGGAAAAAATACGCATATCGTTGTAATCGGGCGAGTTTCTACTTTCAGACGCAGCAGGAATTTTTGGGTTTGGTCAATCCGTTCGCGAGATATGGGACTTTGAAGCCAAGAAATGGTTGAGAAGACAACAAATTTTTCGCACTTCTGCTGCTCCAAACGCTTAACCAGAATGGCCTAGGGAAAAAATACGCATACCGTTGTAATCGGGCGAGATTCTACTTTCAGACGCAGCAGGAATTTTTGGGTTCTGTCAATCCGTTCGCGAGATATGAGACTTTGAATTTAAGAAATGGTTGAGGAGACAACAAATTTTTCGCAATTCTGCTGCTCCAAACGCTTAACCAGAATGGCCTAGGGAAAAAATACGCATACCGTTGTAACCGGGCGAGTTTCTACATTCAGACGGAACAGGAATTTTTGAGTTAGGTCAATCCGTTCGCGAGATATGGGAGTTTGAAACCAAGAAATGGTTCAGAAGGCAAAAAATTTTTCGCACTTCTGCTGCTCCAAACGCTTAACCAGAATGGCCTAGGGAAAAAACACACATACCGTTGTAATCGGGCGAGTTTCTACTTTCAGATGCAATAGGAATTTTTGGGTTATGTCAATCCGTTCGCGAGATATGGGACTTTGAAGCCAAGAAATGGTTGAGAAGGCAAAAAATTTTTCGCAATTCTGCTGCTCCAAACGGTTAACCAGAACGGCCTAGGGAAAAAATACAAATACCGCTGTAATCGGGCGAGTTTCTACTTTCAGATGCAATAGGAATTTTTGGGTTAGGTCAATCCGTTCGCGAGATATGGGAGTTTGAAGACAAGAAATGGTTGAGAAGGCAAAAAATTTTTCGCAATTCTGCTTCTCCAAACGCTTAACCAGAATGGCCTAGGGAAAAAATACACATACCGTTGTAATCGGGCGAGTTTCTACTCTCAGATGCAACTGGAATTTTTGAGTTACGTCAATCCGTTCGCGAGATATGGGAGTTTGAAGCTAAGAAATGGTTGAGAAGACAACAAATTTTTCGCACTTCTGCTGCTCCAAACGCTTAACCAGAATGGCCTAGGGAAAAAATACGCATACCGTTGTAATCGGGCGAGACTCTACTTTCAGACGCAGCAGGAATTTTTGGGTTCGGTCAATCCGTTCGCGAGATATGGGACTTTGAAGCTAAGAAATGGTTGAGAAGACAACAAATTTTTCGCACTTCTGCTGCTCCAAACGCTTAACCAGAATGGCCTAGGGAAAAAATACGCATACCGTTGTAATCGGGCGAGATTCTACTTTCAGACGCAGCAGGAATTTTTGGGTTCTGTCAATCCGTTCGCGAGATATGGGACTTTGAATCTAAGAAATGGTTGAGGAGACAACAAATTTTTCGCAATTCTGCTGCTCCAAACGCTTAACCAGAATGGCCTAGGGAAAAAATACGCATACCGTTGTAATCGGGCGAGTTTCTACTTTCAGACGCAGCAGGAATTTTTGGGTTTGGTCAATCCGTTCGCGAGATATGGGACTTTGAAGCTAAAAAATGGTTGAGAAGGCAAAAAATTTTTCGCAATTCTGCTGCTCCAAACGCTTAACCAGAATGGCCTCGGGAAAAAATACACATACCGTTGTAATGGCGCGAGTTTCTACTTTCAGATGCAATAGGAATTTTTGGGTTAGGTCAATCCGTTCGCGAGATATGGGACTTTGAAGCCAAGAAATGGTTGAGAAGGCAAAAAATTTTTCGCAATTCTGCTGCTCCAAACGCTTAACCAGAATGGCTTAAGGAGAAAATACACATACCGTTGTAATCGGGCGAGTTTCTACTTTCAGGTGCAATAGGAATTTTTGGGTTAGGTCAATCCGTTCGCGAGATATGGGAGTTTGAAGACAAGAAATGGTTGAGAAGGCAAAAAATTTTTCGCAATTCTGCTGCTCCAAACGCTTAACCAGAATGGCCTAGGGAAAAAATACACATACCGTTGTAATAGGGCGAGTTTCTACTTTCAGATGCAACTGGAATCTTTGGGTTACGTCAATCCGTTCGCGAGATATGGGAGTTTGAAGCTAAGAAATGGTTGAGAAGGCAACAAACTTTTCGCACTTCTGCTGCTCCAAATGCTCAACCAGAATGGCCTAGGGAAAAAATACGCATACCGTTGTAACCGGGCGAGTTTCTACTTTCAGACGGAACAGGAATTTTTGAGTTAGGTCAATCCGTTCGCGAGATATGGGAGTTTGAAGCCAAGAAATGGTTGAGAAGGCAAAAAATTTTTCGCAATTCTGCTGCTCCAAACGGTTAACCAGAACGGCCTAGGGAAAAAATACAAATACCGCTGTAATCGGGCGAGTTTCTACTTTCAGATGCAATAGGAATTTTTGGGTTAGGTCAATCCGTTCGCGAGATATGGGAGTTTGAAGACAAGAAATGGTTGAGAAGGCAAAAAATTTTTCGCAATTCTGCTGCTCCAAACGCTTAACCAGAATGGCCTAGGGAAAAAATACACATACCGTTGTAATCGGGCGAGTTTCTACTCTCAGATGCAACTGGAATTTTTGAGTTACGTCAATCCGTTCGCGAGATATGGGAGTTTGAAGCTAAGAAATGGTTGAGAAGACAACAAATTTTTCGCACTTCTGCTGCTCCAAACGCTTAACCAGAATGGCCTAGGGAAAAAATACGCATACCGTTGTAATCGGGCGAGACTCTACTTTCAGACGCAGCAGGAATTTTTGGGTTCGGTCAATCCGTTCGCGAGATATGGGACTTTGAAGCTAAGAAATGGTTGAGAAGACAACAAATTTTTCGCACTTCTGCTGCTCCAAACGCTTAACCAGAATGGCCTAGGGAAAAAATACGCATACCGTTGTAATCGGGCGAGATTCTACTTTCAGACGCAGCAGGAATTTTTGGGTTCTGTCAATCCGTTCGCGAGATATGGGACTTTGAATCTAAGAAATGGTTGAGGAGACAACAAATTTTTCGCAATTCTGCTGCTCCAAACGCTTAACCAGAATGGCCTAGGGAAAAAATACGCATACCGTTGTAATCGGGCGAGTTTCTACTTTCAGACGCAGCAGGAATTTTTGGGTTTGGTCAATCCGTTCGCGAGATATGGGACTTTGAAGCTAAAAAATGGTTGAGAAGGCAAAAAATTTTTCGCAATTCTGCTGCTCCAAACGCTTAACCAGAATGGCCTCGGGAAAAAATACACATACCGTTGTAATGGCGCGAGTTTCTACTTTCAGATGCAATAGGAATTTTTGGGTTAGGTCAATCCGTTCGCGAGATATGGGACTTTGAAGCCAAGAAATGGTTGAGAAGGCAAAAAATTTTTCGCAATTCTGCTGCTCCAAACGCTTAACCAGAATGGCTTAAGGAGAAAATACACATACCGTTGTAATCGGGCGAGTTTCTACTTTCAGGTGCAATAGGAATTTTTGGGTTAGGTCAATCCGTTCGCGAGATATGGGAGTTTGAAGACAAGAAATGGTTGAGAAGGCAAAAAATTTTTCGCAATTCTGCTGCTCCAAACGCTTAACCAGAATGGCCTAGGGAAAAAATACACATACCGTTGTAATAGGGCGAGTTTCTACTTTCAGATGCAACTGGAATCTTTGGGTTACGTCAATCCGTTCGCGAGATATGGGAGTTTGAAGCTAAGAAATGGTTGAGAAGGCAACAAACTTTTCGCACTTCTGCTGCTCCAAATGCTCAACCAGAATGGCCTAGGGAAAAAATACGCATACCGTTGTAACCGGGCGAGTTTCTACTTTCAGACGGAACAGGAATTTTTGAGTTAGGTCAATCCGTTCGCGAGATATGGGAGTTTGAAGCCAAGAAATGGTTGAGAAGGCAAAAAATTTTTCGCAATTCTGCTGCTCCAAACGGTTAACCAGAACGGCCTAGGGAAAAAATACAAATACCGCTGTAATCGGGCGAGTTTCTACTTTCAGATGCAATAGGAATTTTTGGGTTAGGTCAATCCGTTCGCGAGATATGGGAGTTTGAAGACAAGAAATGGTTGAGAAGGCAAAAAATTTTTCGCAATTCTGCTGCTCCAAACGCTTAACCAGAATGGCCTAGGGAAAAAATACACATACCGTTGTAATCGGGCGAGTTTCTACTCTCAGATGCAACTGGAATTTTTGAGTTACGTCAATCCGTTCGCGAGATATGGGAGTTTGAAGCTAAGAAATGGTTAAGAAGACAACAAATTTTTCGCACTTCTGCTGCTCCAAACGCTTAACCAGAATGGCCTAGGGAAAAAATACGCATACCGTTGTAATCGGGCGAGATTCTACTTTCAGACACAGCAGGAATTTTTGGGTTCGGTCAATCCGTTCGCGAGATATGGTACTTTGAAGCTAAGAAATGGTTGAGGAGACAACAAATTTTTCGCACTTCTGCTGCTCCAAACGCTTAACCAGAATGGCCTAGGGATAAAATACACATACCGTTGTAATCGGGCGAGTTTCTACTTTCAGATGCACAGGAATTTTTGGGTAAGGTCAATCCGTTCGCGAGATATGGGACTTTGAAGCCAAGAAATGGTTGAGAAGGCAAAAAATTTTTCGCAATTCTGCTGCTCCAAACGCTTAACCAGAATGGCTTAAGGAGAAAATACACATACCGTTGTAATCGGGCGAGTTTCTACTTTCAGGTGCAATAGGAATTTTTGGGTTAGGTCAATCCGTTCGCGAGATATGGGAGTTTGAAGCCAAGAAATGCTTGAGAAGGCAAAAAATTTTTCGCAATTCTGCTGCTCCAAACGTTTAACCAGAATGGCCTAGGGAAAAAATACACATACCGTTGTAATCAGGCGAGTTTCTACTTTGAGATGCACAGGAATTTTTGGGTTAGGTGAATCCGTTCGCGAGATATGGGACTTTGAAGCCAAGAAATGGTTGAGAAGGCAAAAAATTTTTCGCAATTCTGCTGCTCCAAACGCTTAACCAGAATGGCCTAGGGAAAACATACACATACCGTTGTAATCGGGCGAGTTTCTACTTTCAGATGCAACTGGAATTTTTGGGTTACGTCAATCCGTTCGCGAGATATGGGAGTTTGAAGCTAAGAAATGGTTGAGAAAGCAACAAACTTTTCGCACTTCTGCTGCTCCAAATGCTCAACCAGAATGGCCTAGGGAAAAAATACGCATACCGTTGTAACCGGGCGAGTTTCTACTTTCAGACGGAAGAGGAATTTTTGAGTTAGGTCAATCCGTTCGCGAGATATGGGAGTTTGAAACCAAGAAATGGTTCAGAAGGCTAAAAATTTTTCGCACTTCTGCTGCTCCAAACGCTTAACCAGAATGGCCTAGGGAAAAAATACACATACCGTTGTAATCGGGCGAGTTTCTACTTTCAGATGCAATAGGAATTTTTGGGTTATGTCAATCCGTTCGCGAGATATGGGACTTTGAAGCCAAGAAATGGTTGAGAAGACAACAAATTCTTCGCACTTCTGCTTCTCCAAACGCTTAACCAGAATGGCCTAGGGAAAAAATACACATACCGTTGTAATCGGGCGAGTTTCTACTCTCAGATGCAACTGGAATTTTTGAGTTGCGTCAATCCGTTCGCGAGATATGGGAGTTTGAAGCTAAGAAATGGTTGAGAAGACAACAAATTTTTCGCACTTCTGCTGCTCCAAACGCTTAACCAGAATGGCCTAGAGAAAAAATACGCATACCGTTGTAATCGGGCGAGACTCTACTTTCAGACGCAGCAGGAATTTTTGGGTTCGGTCAATCCGTTCGCGAGATATGGGACTTTGAAGCTAAGAAATGGTTGAGAAGACAACAAATTTTTCGCACTTCTGCTGCTCCAAACGCTTAACCAGAATGGCCTAGGGAAAAAATACGGATACCGTTGTAATCGGGCGAGATTCTACTTTCAGACGCAGCAGGAATTTTTGGGTTAGGTCAATCCGTCCGCGAGATATGGGAGTTTGAAGAGAAGAAATGGTTGAGAAGGCAAAAAATTTTTCGCAATTCTGCTGCTCCAAACGCTTAATCAGAATGGCCTAGGGAAAAAATACACATACTCTTGTAATCGGGCGAGTTTCTACTTTCAGATGCAATAGGATTTTTTGGGTTAGGTCAATCCGTTCGCGAGATATGGGAGTTTGAAGCCAAGAAATGGTAGAGAAGGCAAAAAATTTGTCGCACTTCTGCTGCTCCATACGCTTAACCAGAACGCCCTAGGGAAAAAATACGCATATCGTTGTAATCGGGCGAGTTCCTACTTTCAGACGCAGCAGGAACTTCTGGGTTTGGTCAATCCGTTCGCGAGATATGGGAGTTTGAAGCTAAGAAATGGTTGAGAAGACAACAAATTCTTCGCACTTCTGCTGCTCCAAACGCTTAACCAGAATGGCCTAGGGAAAAAAGACACATAGCGTTGTAATCGGGCGAGTTTCTACTTTCAGACGCAACAGGAATTTTTGGGTTAGGTCAATCTGTTCGCGAGATATGGGAGTTTGAAGCCAAGAAATGGTTGAGAAGGCAAAAAATTTTTCGCAATTCTGCTGCTCCAAACGCTTAACCAGAATGGCCTAGGGAGAAAATACACATACCGTTGTAATCGGGCGAGTTTCTACTTTCAGATGCAATAGGAATTTTTGGGTTAGGTCAAGCCGTTCGCGAGATATGGGAGTTTGAAGCCAAGAAATGGTAGATAAGGCAAAAAATTTATCACAATTCTGCTGCTCCAAACGCTTAACCAGAATGGCCTAGGGAAAAAATACACATACCGTTGTAATCGGGCGAGTTTCTACTTTCAGACGCAATAGGAATTTTTGGGTTAGGTCAATCCGTCCGCGAGATATGGGAGTTTGAAGAGAAGAAATGGTTGAGAAGGCAAAAAATTTTTCGCAATTCTGCTGCTCCAAACGCTTAATCAGAATGGCCTAGGGAAAAAATACACATACTGTTGTAATCGGGCGAGTTTCTACTTTCAGATGCAATAGGATTTTTTGGGTTAGGTCAATCCGTTCGCGAGATATGGGAGTTTGAAGCCAAGAAATGGTAGAGAAGGCAAAAAATTTTTCACAATTCTGCTGCTCCAAACGCTTAACCAGAATGACCTAGGGAAAAAATGCACATACCGTTGTAATCGGGCGAGTTTCTACTTTCAGATGCAATAGGAATTTTTGGGTCAGGTCAATCCGTTCGCGAGATATGGGACTTTGAAGCTAAGAAATGGTTGAGAAGACAACAAATTCTTCGCACTTCTGCTGCTCCAAACGCTTAACCAGAACGGCCTAGGGATAAAATACACATACCGTTGTAATCGGGCGAGTTCCTACTTTCAGATGCAACAGGAATTTTTGGGTTAGGTCAATCCGTTCGCGAGATATGGGAGTTTGAAGCCAAGAAATGGTTGAGAAGGAAAAAAATTTTTCACAATTCTGCTGCTCCAAACGCTTAACCAGAATGACCTAGGGAAAAAATGCACATACCGTTGTAATCGGGCGAGTTTCTACTTTCAGATGCAATAGGAATTTTTGGGTCAGGTCAATCCGTTCGCGAGATATGGGACTTTGAAGCTAAGAAATGGTTGAGAAGACAACAAATTCTTCGCACTTCTGCTGCTCCAAACGCTTAACCAGAACGGCCTAGGGATAAAATACACATAC
>NW_027480138.1:0-36287 GCF_051014685.1 Ptiloglossa arizonensis | reverse complement strand
TTGTATCAGGAGAACATGATAGTTGAGGACATATAGTTTTAAGTAGTTTTAGCAGTTTGATAGGATCGGGTTAAAGAAATGGAAACAAATAATGGACAAAAATAAAGTTTCTGCTGTCAGTGAAGTTGATTTTATTTCAATACATCAATTGAACTTGTTGAAAGTACTGTACCGTAAAGTACTTTACTGTACCGTAAAAATTACTATTCTAAACTCGCAGCCGATTAGCTCGGTACTACCCACGACGACTAATTACTGTTCGTCGCGAGTAATACCGATTACCAGGTCTCACCACGTGGAGGTTGCTGCGATCGGAGACCCGGAGAGAGATAGATGGAATCAAAGTTCCATCGATCTCCCTCGACACCCGATACAAACGAAGATACTAAACCAAAGAGATGGAAGGAATCAATGTTCCTTCGATCTCCTCGTTTAGTTCTGCCAAGCAATTACATTATGGAAAAATTAGGCAAAATTGGAAAAGACGCGACACGAACCGTGCAGTTGGTCCTACTAGGTCGGTCCCGTTTCCCCTCAGTGGGCCCGATTAAAGAGGAAATGCACGACGCCGTCCACTCATATAGAGTGCCCCGTTTCTCCCAACTCCGCGTCAGGAACCACGCAAAGCGTGGACCTGACTCACGGAGGATGACGAAGAGAGGGTCTTATGGCACAAGGCTTCCACAGGGACCGATGCGAACACCTGCCTCTGTGGTCGCAGCATGTTCTCTCTGGAAGCGGACGCACCAGAAGAGACGGCGATCGACCGTTCGGACCACCTACACGGCCGGTCACTTGCTTATGCAACAAGCAGTGATGACCGGGCTGAAGAACGAGGAAGCGAGCAAAAATAAGCTAAAGATTGGATAATTGCTTGACAGATAACAGATATTTGTACACCGTGGCCTTAAAATTAACTTATTCCAAGCTTAACTAAAGATCCCACGGCGGTTGCGACGATAGTGTCCTCTTCGTTCTTCGTTCTTCGTTCTTCGTTCTTCGTTCTTCGTTCTTCGTTCTTCGTTCTTCGTTCTTCGTTCTTCGTTCTTCGTTCTTCGTTCTTCGTTCTTCGTTCTTCGTTCTTCGTTCTTCGTTCTTCGTTCTCCGGTGTGCCTACCTAAGAGAAACCTAAAGTCAAGGCATGATAAAAAAATGATAGAAAATAGAAATGAAGTTGGTTAGTGATTAAATACAGTCATTCAGTAACAAAGGAAATAAAGGCAAGAATGACAAAAAAATAAACATGGAAAAACAAGTACAAAGTAAAATCAGAGAACAAATAAAATAAATTACAGAAAGAAACAATTAAAAACCAAAGAAAGGATTGAGAGAATGGTCGCCAGTACTGACCACCGCCTACCGGCGGCCAGTACCGGTTACCAAGGTGGGGGTCCCCCTTCCATAAACCTAAAACGAAGAGATCCATCCACCTCCGAGGCTCCAGGAAGAATGAAATTTTAAACAACCGGGGGCTCCTTATAAACCCTCCGTAAGGTCACTTACCGGTTCTTCCATTGTCTTTGTTCGATCTAATCGAAATTTTCGAAGGCGAACGGTTTCGGTGAATGTTTGTTCATTTCCGCGATTGTTACTAACATTTATACATGTTCCCAATATTGATCGAACAATGTGCATCTTATTTATGTATTGCAATTAATTAAGAAACTTATAGAAATTGATTTTGATCGAGACTCGATGTTAAAACGTGTTTCGTAAAGTTTTTAAGCATGGAAAGTAACAATTGTTCATTAAATGCATTAAGTTAACATTTGTTTAATTCTTATAATTTACACAATACGCGTAGAAGTTGTGTTTTTTACATAAAAGTGCCGAAATTCAATTAATCGCTTTCTTAGATAGAAAAATCATCGCGATGAAGACTTGTGAATCGATAATCGATACCTGTAGCCTTGAAAATGTCAGTTGGATCTCAGCGAAAAATTCCTTCGCGAACAAAGAATATTTCAACGAAATGATATTTTAAGCCATTATTTATACTAGAACATTGTTAATAATTGTTTAATCTACAGTCCTACGACGGTTGATAATAAATATGATAAATAAACATCGAGATATTGCGAAATCTTCGAAGGCGGACGGTTTCGGTTAATGTTTGTTCATTTCCGCGATTGTTATTAACATTTATGCATGTTCCCAATATTGATCGAACAATATGCATCTTATTTAGGTATCATAAATCATTAGTTAGTTTTCACAAATTAATTGATTTTGAAAATGAAAGCAAAATATTGATATTCATATATTTCTCGATTTGCAACCTAAATTAATCTTTATAAGCAAATTATTCATTTACAATGCAAAAGAAAATGCATTTTGTAACATTCATATTCCCAACTTTTACAGTGCAAACCATTAATTAGTTTACAAATGTTAATTTTCATAAAAAATGGAGAAATATATGTATACCAAACTCTTCGTTAAATTTTCCGATAAAATTTAATTCACATACTGTAACATAAAAGTTCGGAACGTGGAAAAATGTTTCTAACAATCGCCTAGAGACATAAACATTCGCTAAAGCAATTCGCCTTCCCAGATTTCGCAATATCTTGATGTTTGTTTATCATAATTATTAACAACGGTCGTAGGACCGTAGATTAAACAATTATTAACAATGTCCTAGTATAAATAATGGCTTAAAATATCATTTCGTTGAAATGTTCTTTGTTCGCGATGGAATTGTTCTTATTGAGATCAAACCGACATTGTCAAGGCTGGAAACGTTTATCGATTCACAAACGTCTATCACGATGGTTTTTCTATCTAGAAAAGCGATTAATTGAATTTCGACGCTATTACATCAAGAATACAGCTTCCACGCATAATCCGAAAATTATAAGAACGATACAAATGTTAAATTAATGTATCTAATAAACAACGTTTATACCTCGAATCTCGGTCAAAATTAATTGCTGTAGGCAAATCAATCATATTTAATGCATAAATAAGATGCATATTGTAAGATAAATGTTCGGAACATGTATAAATGTTAGTAACAATCGCGGAAATGAACAAACATTCACCGAAACCGTTCGCCTTCGCAGATTTCGCAATATCCTGACGTTCATTTATCATATTTATTAACAATCGTCGTAGGACCATAGTTTAAACAATTATTAACACTGTCCTAGTATAAATAATGGCTTAAAATATCATTTCGTTAAAATATTCTTTGTTCACGAAGGAATTTTTCGTTGAGATCCAACTGATATTCTCAATGTTACAGGTACCGATGATCGATTCACAAGTGTTCATCACGATAATTTTTCTATTTAGAAAAGCGATTAATTGAATTGTGCCACTTTTAAGTAAAAAATGCAACTTCTGCACGTATTGTGTAAATTATAAGAATTAAATAAATGTTAAATTAATGTACCAAATAGACAATTACTACTTTCTATGCATTAAATCTTTACGAAACACGTTTTCACTTCGAATCTCGATCAAAATCAATTTCTATAAGTTACTTAATCATTTGTAATGCATAGATAAGATGTACATTGTTCGATTAATATTGGGAGCACGCGAAAAAGTTAATAACAATCGCATACAGGAAGAAACATTCACAGAAACCGTTCGCCTTCGCAGATTTTGCAATATCTTGATGTTTATTTATCATAATTATTAATAACCGTCGTAGGACCGTAGTTTGAACAATTATTAACTATTTCCTAGTATAAATAATGGCTTAAAATATCATTTCGTTGAAATATTCTTTGTTCGCGAAGGAATTTTTCGCTGAGATCTAACTGACATTTTCAAGGCTACAGGTATCGATTATCGATTCACAAGTCTTCATCGCGATGATTTTTCTAACTAAAAAAGCGATTAATTGAATTTCGGCACTTTTATGTAAAAAATACCACTTCTACGCGTATTGTGTAAATTATAAGAATTAAACAAATGTTAAATTAATGTATTTAATGAACAATTGTTACTTTCCATGCTTTAAAACTTTACGAAACACGTTTTAACATCGAGTCTCGATCAAAATCAATTTCTATAAGTTTCTTAATTAATTGCAATACATAAATAAGATGCACATTGTTCGATCAATATTGGAAACATGCATAAATGTTAGTAACAATCGCGGAAATGAACAAACATTCACCGAAACCGTTCGCCTTCGAAGATTTCGATTAGATCGAACAAAGACAATGGAAGAAACGGAAAGTCACCTTGGGGAGGGTATATAAGGAGCCCCCGGTTGTTTAAAATTTCATTGTTCCCGAAGCCTCCGAGGTGGACGGATCTCTTCGTTTTAGGTTTATGGAAGGGGGATCCCTCACCATGGTAACCGGTACTGGCCGCCGGTAAGCGGTGGTCAGTACTGGCGACCACTCTCTCAATCCTTTCTTTTTTTTTTCTAACTGTTTGTTTGTCTAATTCATTTCATTTGTACTCTGATTTTAATTTCTACTTGTTTTGACATGTTTATTTTTTTCCACTAACCAAATTCATTTCTATTTTCTATTATGCCATGACTTTAGGTTTCTCTTAGGTTTCTCTTAGATACATTCTGTTAGATGTATCGGAAAACGAAGAACGAAGAACGAAGAGGACTGATGTATTGCGTCCTCCGCGGGACTGTTAATTCTAAGTATAGACTAAGTTAGTTTTAAGGTTACCATGTACGAGTATCTGTGATCTGCCGAGCAATTATCCAATTTTTAACTTCTTTTTGCTCGCTTGCTCGTATCTCAGTCCGGCCACCTCTGCTTGTTGCATAAACAAGTGACCGGCCGTGGAGGTGGACCGAACGCTCGATCGCTGTCTCTTCTGGTGCGTCCGCTTTGAGAGAGAATATCCTGCGAACACAGGGGCAGGTGTTCGCACCGGTCCTTGCGGAAGTCCTTGTGCCACAAGACCCTCTCTTTGTCATCTTCCGTGAGTCAGGTCCACGCTTTGCGTGGTTCCTGACGCGGAGTTGGGAGAAACGGGGCACTCTATATGAGTGGACGGCGTCGTGCATTTCCTCTTTAATCGGGCCCACTGAGGGGAAACGGGACCGACCTAGTAGGAGCAACTCCACGGTTCGTGTCGCGTATTTCCCAATTTCGCCTAATTTTTCCATAATGTAATTGCTCGGCAGAATTAAACGAGGAGATCAAAGGAACATTGATTCCGTCCATCTCTGCAGTTAGAATAAGTTAATTTTAAGGCTGTGATCTGCCAAGCAATTATCCAATCTTTAGCTTAATTTTGCTCGCTTCCTCGTTCCTCGGTCCGGTCACCACTGCTTCTTGTACAAGCAAGTGGCCGGCCGTATAAGTAGTCCGAACGGCCTATCGCCGTCCCTTCCGGTGTGTCCGCTTCCAGAGGGGGCATGTTGCGACCACAGGAGCAGGCATTTTTGCCGGTCCCTGCGAAAGTCTCCAAAATAAGACCCTCTCGTCGTAAAGATGGAGAAACGGGGCACTCCTCTAGGGGAGTGGTAGGCGTCGTTCGTTTTCTCTGGAATCGGAACCACGGAGGGGAGACGGGATAGACCTAGTAGGACCAACTGCACGGTTCGTGTCGCGTCTTTCCCAATTTTGCCTAATTTTTCCATAATGTAATTGCTTGGCAGAACTAAACAAGGAGATCGAAGGAAAATTGATTCCATCTATCTCTCTCCGGGTCTCCGCTCGCAGCAACCTCCACGTGGTGAGACCTGGAAATCGGTATTACTCGCGACGAAGTATCACTTACCACGAGTAACGCCGAGCTAATTGGCTGCGAACTTAGAATAATTATTTAAGATGTGAGAACAAGTAGAAAACAAGATTTTTGTAAGGCGTGTGAGAGCGTGAAGACGTTAATGAAACCAATAACTGGAATGTCCTCGGGGAAAAGTACACACACCATTGTAATCGGGAGAGTTTCTACTTTCAGATGCAACAGGAATTTCTCGACTTCGTCAATCCGTTCGCGAGATATGGGAGTTTGAAGTTAAGGAATGGTTGAGAAACCATCAAAATTTTCGCTGGTCTGATACTCGAAACCAATAACTGGAACGGCCTAGGGCAAAATTGCACATACTATTGTAATCGGGCGAGATTATGCTTTTAGATGCAACTGGAATTTCTCGAGTTGGTAATCCGTTCGCGAGATATCGGAGTTTGTAGTTAAGGAATGGTTGAGAAACCATCAAAATTTTCGCACGTCTGATACTCGAAACCAATAACTACTATTGCCTAGGGCAAAAACACACATACCGTTGTAATCGGGCGAGTTTCTGCTTTCAGATGCAGTAGGAATTTCTCGAGTTCGACAATCCGTTCGCGAGATATGGGAGTTTGATGTTAAGGAATGGTTGAGAAACCATCAAAATTTTCGCTGGTCTGATACTCGAAACCAATAACTGGAATGGCCTAGGGGAAAAGTACACATACCACTGTAATCGGGCGATCTTCTACCTTCAGATGCAAGAGGAATTTCTCGAGTTCGTCAATCCGTTCGCGAGATATGGGACTTTGAAGTTAAGGAATGGTTGAGAAACCATCAAAATTTTCGCAAATCTGATACTCGAAACCAATAACTACTAATGCCTAGGGCAAAACTACACATACTGTTGTAATCGGGCGAGATTATGCTTTTAGATGCAACTGGAATTTCTCGAGTTGGTAATCCGTTCGCGAGATATCGGAGTTTGTAGTTAAGGAATGGTTGAGAAACCATCAAAATTTTCGCACGTCTGATACTCGAAACCAATAACTACTATTGCCTAGGGCAAAAATACACATACCGTTGTAATCGATTGAGCTACTGATTTCAGATGCAACAGGAATTTCTCGAGTGCGTCAATCCGTTCGCGAGATATGGGAGTTTGAAGTTAAGGAACGGTTGAGAAACTATCAAAATTTTAGTAAGTCTGATACTCGAAACCAATAACTACTAATGCCTAGGGCAAAAAGACACATACTGTTGTAATCGGGCGAGATTATGCTTTTAGATGCAACTGGAATTTCTCGAGTTGGTAATCCGTTCGCGAGATATGGGAGTTTGAAGTTAAGGAATGGTTGAGAAACCATCAAAATTTTCGCAAGTCTGATACACGAAACCAATAACTACAATTGCCTAGGGCAAAAATACACATTACGTTATAATCGGGCGATCTTCTACCTTCAGATGCAACAGGAATTTCTCGAGTTCGTCAATCCGTTCGCGAGATATGGGAGTTTGAAGTTAAGGAATAGTTGAGAAACCATCAAAATTTTCGCAAGTCTGATACTCGAAACCAATAACTGCTATGGCCTAGGGCAAAAATACACATATCATTGTAATCGGGCGAGATTATGCTTTTATATGCAACTGGAATTTCTCGAGTTGGTAATCCGTTCGCGAGATATGGGAGTTTGAAGTTAAGGAATGGTTGAGAAGCCATCAAAATTTTCGCAAGTCTGATACTCGAAACCAATAACTGCTATGGCCTAGGGCAAAATTGCACATACTATTGTAATCGGGCGAGATTATGCTTTTAGATGCAACTGGAATTTCTCGAGTTGGTAATCCGTTCGCGAGATATCGGAGTTTGTAGTTAAGGAATGGTTGAGAAACCATCAAAATTTTCGCACGTCTGATACTCGAAACCAATAACTACTATTGCCTAGGGCAAAAATACACATACCGTTGTAATCGGGCGAGTTTCTACTTTCAGATGCAACAGGAATTTCTCGAGTTCGTCAATCCGTTCGCGAGACATCGGAGTTTGAAGTTAAAGAACGGTTGAGAAACTATCAAAATTTTAGTAAGTCTGATACTCGAAACCAATAACTACTAATGCCTAGGGCAAAAATACACATACCGTTGTAATCGGGCGAGTTTCTGCTTTCAGATGCAGTAGGAATTTCCCGAGTTCGACAATCCGTTCGCGAGATATGGGAGTTTGATGTTAAGGAATGGTTGAGAAACCATCAAAATTTTCGCTGGTCTGATACTCGAAACCAATAACTGGAATGGCCTAGGGGAAAAGTACACATACCACTGTAATCGGGCGATCTTCTACCTTCAGATGCAAGAGGAATTTCTCGAGTTCGTCATTCCGTTCGTGAGATATGGTAGTTTGAAGTTAAGGAATGGTTGAGAAACCATCAAAATTTTCGCTGGTCTGATACTCGAAACCAATAACTGGAATGGCCTAGGGGAAAAGTACACATACCACTGTAATCGGGCGAGTTTCTACTTTCAGATGCAACAGGAATTTCTCGAGTTCGTCAATCCGTTCGCGAGATATGGGAGTTTGAAGTTAAGGAATGGTTTAGAAGCCATCAAAATTTTCGCAAGTCTGATACTCGAAACCAATAACTACTATGGCGTAGGGCAAAAATACACATACCATTGTAATCGGGCGAGATTATGCTTTTAGATGCAACTGGAATTTCTCGAGTTGGTAATCCGTTCGCGAGATATGGGAGTTTGTAGTTAAGGAATGGTTGAGAAACCATCAAAATTTTCGCACGTCTGACACTCGAAACCAATAACTACTATTGCCTAGGGCAAAAATACACATACCGTTGTAATCGGGCGAGTTTCTACTTTCAGATGCAACAGGAATTTCTTGAGTTCGTCAATCCGTTCGCGAGATATGGGAGTTTGAAGTTAAGGAACGGTTGAGAAACTATCAAAATTTTAGTAAGTCTGATACTCGAAACCAATAACTACTAATGCCTAGGGCAAAAATACACATACCGTTGTAATCGGGCGGGTTTCTGGTTTCAGATGCAGTAGGAATTTCTCGAGTTCAACAATCCGTTCGCGAGATATGGGAGTTTGATGTTAAGGAATGGTTGAGAAACCATCAAAATTTTCGCTGGTCTGATACTCGAAACCAATAACTGGAATGGCCTAGGGGAAAAGTACACATACCACTGTAATCGGGCGATCTTCTACCTTCAGATGCAACTGGAATATCTCGAGTTGGTAATCCGTTCGCGAGATATGGGAGTTTGTAGTTAAGGAATGGTTGAGAAACCATCAAAATTTTCGCTGGTCTGATACTCGAAACCAATAACTGGAATGGCCTAGGGGAAAAGTACACATACCACTGTAATCGGGCGATCTTCTACCTTCAGATGCAACAGGAATTTCTCGAGTTCGTCAATCCGTTCGCGAGATATGGGAGTTTGAAGTTAAGGAATGGTTGAGAAACCATCAAAATTTTCGCAAATCTGATACTCGAAACCACTAACTGGAATGGCCTAGGGGAAAAGTACACATACCACTGTAATCGGGCGAGATTCTGCTTTCAGATGCAGTAGGAATTTCTCGAGTTCGTCAATCCGTTCGCGAGATATGGGAGTTTGAAGTTAAGGAACGGTTGAGAAGCCATCAAAATTTTCGCAAGTCTGATTCTCGAAACCAATAACTACTATGGCCTAGGGCAAAAATACACATACCATTGTAATCGGGCGAGATTATGCTTTTAGATGCAACTGGAATTTCTCGAGTTGGTAATCCGTTCGCGAGATATGGGAGTTTGAAGTTAAGGAATGGTTGAGAAACCACCAAAATTTTCGCAAATCTGATACTAGAAACCAATAACTGCAATGCCCTAGGGGAAAAGTACACATACCACCGTAATCGGGCGAGTTTCTGCTTTCAGATGCAGTAGGAATTTCTCGAGTTCGTCAATCCGTTCGCGAGATATGGGAGTTTGAAGTTAAGGAATGGTTGAGAAACCATCAAAATTTTCGCAAATCTGATACTCGAAACCACTAACTGGAATGGCCTAGGGGAAAAGTACACATACCACTGTAATCGGGCGAGATTCTGCTTTCAGATGCAGTAGGAATTTCTCGAGTTCGTCAATCCGTTCGCGAGATATGGGAGTTTGAAGTTAAGGAACGGTTGAGAAGCCATCAAAATTTTCGCAAGTCTGATTCTCGAAACCAATAACTACTATGGCCTAGGGCAAAAATACACATACCATTGTAATCGGGCGAGATTATGCTTTTAGATGCAACTGGAATTTCTCGAGTTGGTAATCCGTTCGCGAGATATGGGAGTTTGAAGTTAAGGAATGGTTGAGAAACCACCAAAATTTTCGCAAATCTGATACTAGAAACCAATAACTGCAATGCCCTAGGGGAAAAGTACACATACCACCGTAATCGGGCGAGTTTCTGCTTTCAGATGCAGTAGGAATTTCTCGAGTTCGTCAATCCGTTCGCGAGATATGGGAGTTTGAAGTTAAGGAATGGTTGAGAAACCATGAAAATTTTCGCAAGTCTGATACTCGAAACCAATAACTGGAATGGCCTAGGGGAAAAGTACACATACCACTGTAATCGGGCGATCTTCTACCTTCAGATGCAACATGAATTTCTCGAGTTTGTCAATCCGTTCGCGAGATATGGGATTTTGAAGTTAAGGAATGGTTGAGAAACCATCAAAATTTTCGCAGGTCTGATACTCGAAACCAATAACTGGAATGGCCTAGGGGAAAAGTACACATACCACTGTAATCGGGCGAGTTTCTGCTTTCAGATGCAGTAGGAATTTCTCGAGTTTGTCAATCCGTTCGCGAGATATGGGAGTTTGAAGTTAAGGAACGGTTGAGAAACAATCAAAATTTTAGTAAGTCTGATACTCGAAACCAATAACTACTAATGCCTAGGGCAAAAATACACATACCGTTGTAATCGGGCGAGTTTCTGCTTTCAGATGCAGTAGGAATTTCTCGAGTTCGTCATTCCGTTCGCGAGATATGGGAGTTTGAAGTTGAGGAATGGTTGAGAAACCATCAAAATTTTCGCAAATCTGATACTCGAAACCAATAACTACTATTACCTAGGGCAAAAATACACATACCGTTGTAAATGGGCGAGTTTTTGCTCTCAGATGCAGCAGGAATTTCTCGAGTTCGTCATTCCGTTCGCGAGATATGGGAGTTTGAAGTTAAGGAATGGTTGAGAAACCATCAAAATTTTCGCAAGTCTGATACTCGAAACCAATAACTACTATTGCCTAGGGCAAAAATTCACATACAGTTGTAATCGGGCGAGTTTCTACTTTCAGAAGCAACAGGAATTTCTCGAGTTCGTCAATCCGTTCGCGAGATATGGGAGTTTGAAGTTAAGGAATGGTTTAGAAGCCATCAAAATTTTCGCAAGTCTGATTCTCGAAACCAATAACTACTATGGCCTAGGGCAAAAATACACATACCATTGTAATCGGTCGAGATTATGCTTTTAGATGCAACTGGAATTTCTCGAGTTGGTAATCCGTTCGCGAGATATGGGAGTTTGAAGTTAAGGAATGGTTGAGAAATCATCAAAATTTTCGCAAGTCTGATACTCGAAACCAATAACTACTATTGCCTTGGGCAAAAATACACATACCATTGTAATCGGGCGAGATTATGCTTTTAGATGCAACTGGAATTTCTCGAGTTGGTAATCCGTTCGCGAGATATGGGAGTTTGAAGTTAAGGAATGGTTGAGAAATCATCAAAATTTTCGAAAGTCTGATACTCGAAACCAATAACTACTATTGCCTTGGGCAAAAATACACATACCATTGTAATCGGGCGAGATTATGCTTTTAGATGCAACTGGAATTTCTCGAGTTGGTAATCCGTTCGCGAGATATGGGAGTTTGTAGTTAAGGAATGGTTGAGAAACCATCAAAATTTTCGCAAGTCTGATACTCGAAACCAATAACTACTATGGCCTAGGGCAAAAATACACATACCATTGTAATCGGGCGAGATTATGCTTTTAGATGCAACTGGAATTTCTCGAGTTGGTAATCCGTTCGCGAGATATGGGAGTTTGAAGTTAAGGAATGGTTGAGAAACCATCAAAATTTTCGCAAGTCTGATACTCGAAACCAATAACTACAAATGCCTAGGGCAAAAATACACATTACGTTGTAATCGGGCGATCTTCTACCTTCAGATGCAACAGGAATTTCTCGAGTTCGTCAATCCGTTCGCGAGATATGGGAGTTTGAAATTAAGGAATGGTTGAGAAACCATCAAAATTTTCGCAAGTCTGATACTCGAAACCAATAACTGCTATGACCTAGGGCAAAAATACACATACCATTGTAATCGGGCGAGATTATGCTTTTAGATGCAACTGGAATATCTCGAGTTGGTAATCCGTTCGCGAGATATGGGAGTTTTTAGTTAAGGAATGGTTGAGAAACCATCAAAATTTTCGCTGGTCTGATACTCGAAACCAATAACTGGAATGGCCTAGGGGAAAAGTACACATACCACTGTAATCGGGCGATCTTCTACCTTCAGATGCAACAGGAATTTCTCGAGTTCGTCAATCCGTTCGCGAGATATGGGAGTTTGAAGTTAAGGAATGGTTGAGAAACCATCAAAATTTTCGAAAGTCTGATACTCGAAACCAATAACTACTATTACCTAGGGCAAAAATACACATACCGTTGTAAATGGGCGAGTTTTTGCTTTCAGATGCACCAGGAATTTCTCGAGTTCGTCATTCCGTTCGCGAGATATGGGAGTTTGAAGTTAAGGAATGGTTGAGAAACCATCAAAATTTTCGCAAGTCTGATACTCGAAACCAATAACTACAAATGCCTAGGGCAAAAATACACATACCATTGTAATCGGGCGAGATTATGATTTTAGATGCAACTGGAATTTCTCGAGTTGGTAATCCGTTCGCGAGATATGGGAGTTTGAAGTTAAGGAATGGTTGAGAAATCATCAAAATTTTCGCAAGTCTGATACTCGAAACCAATAACTACTATTGCCTAGGGCAAAAATACACATACCGTTGTAATAGGGCGAGTTTCTACTTTCAGATGCAACAGGAATTTCTCGAGTTCGTCAATCCGTTCGCGAGATATGGGAGTTTGAAGTTAAGGAACGGTTGAGAAACTATCAAAATTTTAGTAAGTCTGATACTCGAAACCAATAACTACTAATGCCTAGGGCAAAAATACACATACCGTTGTAATCGGGCGAGTTTCTGCTTTCAGATGCAGTAGGAATTTCCCGAGTTCGACAATCCGTTCGCGAGATATGGGAGTTTGATGTTAAGGAATGGTTGAGAAACCATCAAAATTTTCGCTGGTCTGACACTCGAAACCAATAACTACTATTGCCTAGGGCAAAAATACACATACCGTTGTAATCGGGCGAGTTTCTACTTTCAGATGCAACAGGAATTTCTTGAGTTCGTCAATCCGTTCGCGAGATATGGGAGTTTGAAGTTAAGGAACGGTTGAGAAACTATCAAAATTTTAGTAAGTCTGATACTCGAAACCAATAACTACTAATGCCTAGGGCAAAAATACACATACCGTTGTAATCGGGCGGGTTTCTGGTTTCAGATGCAGTAGGAATTTCTCGAGTTCAACAATCCGTTCGCGAGATATGGGAGTTTGATGTTAAGGAATGGTTGAGAAACCATCAAAATTTTCGCTGGTCTGATACTCGAAACCAATAACTGGAATGGCCTAGGGGAAAAGTACACATACCACTGTAATCGGGCGATCTTCTACCTTCAGATGCAACTGGAATATCTCGAGTTGGTAATCCGTTCGCGAGATATGGGAGTTTGTAGTTAAGGAATGGTTGAGAAACCATCAAAATTTTCGCTGGTCTGATACTCGAAACCAATAACTGGAATGGCCTAGGGGAAAAGTACACATACCACTGTAATCGGGCGATCTTCTACCTTCAGATGCAACAGGAATTTCTCGAGTTCGTCAATCCGTTCGCGAGATATGGGAGTTTGAAGTTAAGGAATGGTTGAGAAACCATCAAAATTTTCGCAAATCTGATACTCGAAACCACTAACTGGAATGGCCTAGGGGAAAAGTACACATACCACTGTAATCGGGCGAGATTCTGCTTTCAGATGCAGTAGGAATTTCTCGAGTTCGTCAATCCGTTCGCGAGATATGGGAGTTTGAAGTTAAGGAACGGTTGAGAAGCCATCAAAATTTTCGCAAGTCTGATTCTCGAAACCAATAACTACTATGGCCTAGGGCAAAAATACACATACCATTGTAATCGGGCGAGATTATGCTTTTAGATGCAACTGGAATTTCTCGAGTTGGTAATCCGTTCGCGAGATATGGGAGTTTGAAGTTAAGGAATGGTTGAGAAACCACCAAAATTTTCGCAAATCTGATACTAGAAACCAATAACTGCAATGCCCTAGGGGAAAAGTACACATACCACCGTAATCGGGCGAGTTTCTGCTTTCAGATGCAGTAGGAATTTCTCGAGTTCGTCAATCCGTTCGCGAGATATGGGAGTTTGAAGTTAAGGAATGGTTGAGAAACCATGAAAATTTTCGCAAGTCTGATACTCGAAACCAATAACTGGAATGGCCTAGGGGAAAAGTACACATACCACTGTAATCGGGCGATCTTCTACCTTCAGATGCAACATGAATTTCTCGAGTTTGTCAATCCGTTCGCGAGATATGGGATTTTGAAGTTAAGGAATGGTTGAGAAACCATCAAAATTTTCGCAGGTCTGATACTCGAAACCAATAACTGGAATGGCCTAGGGGAAAAGTACACATACCACTGTAATCGGGCGAGTTTCTGCTTTCAGATGCAGTAGGAATTTCTCGAGTTTGTCAATCCGTTCGCGAGATATGGGAGTTTGAAGTTAAGGAACGGTTGAGAAACAATCAAAATTTTAGTAAGTCTGATACTCGAAACCAATAACTACTAATGCCTAGGGCAAAAATACACATACCGTTGTAATCGGGCGAGTTTCTGCTTTCAGATGCAGTAGGAATTTCTCGAGTTCGTCATTCCGTTCGCGAGATATGGGAGTTTGAAGTTGAGGAATGGTTGAGAAACCATCAAAATTTTCGCAAATCTGATACTCGAAACCAATAACTACTATTACCTAGGGCAAAAATACACATACCGTTGTAAATGGGCGAGTTTTTGCTCTCAGATGCAGCAGGAATTTCTCGAGTTCGTCATTCCGTTCGCGAGATATGGGAGTTTGAAGTTAAGGAATGGTTGAGAAACCATCAAAATTTTCGCAAGTCTGATACTCGAAACCAATAACTACTATTGCCTAGGGCAAAAATTCACATACAGTTGTAATCGGGCGAGTTTCTACTTTCAGAAGCAACAGGAATTTCTCGAGTTCGTCAATCCGTTCGCGAGATATGGGAGTTTGAAGTTAAGGAATGGTTTAGAAGCCATCAAAATTTTCGCAAGTCTGATTCTCGAAACCAATAACTACTATGGCCTAGGGCAAAAATACACATACCATTGTAATCGGTCGAGATTATGCTTTTAGATGCAACTGGAATTTCTCGAGTTGGTAATCCGTTCGCGAGATATGGGAGTTTGAAGTTAAGGAATGGTTGAGAAATCATCAAAATTTTCGCAAGTCTGATACTCGAAACCAATAACTACTATTGCCTTGGGCAAAAATACACATACCATTGTAATCGGGCGAGATTATGCTTTTAGATGCAACTGGAATTTCTCGAGTTGGTAATCCGTTCGCGAGATATGGGAGTTTGAAGTTAAGGAATGGTTGAGAAATCATCAAAATTTTCGAAAGTCTGATACTCGAAACCAATAACTACTATTGCCTTGGGCAAAAATACACATACCATTGTAATCGGGCGAGATTATGCTTTTAGATGCAACTGGAATTTCTCGAGTTGGTAATCCGTTCGCGAGATATGGGAGTTTGTAGTTAAGGAATGGTTGAGAAACCATCAAAATTTTCGCAAGTCTGATACTCGAAACCAATAACTACTATGGCCTAGGGCAAAAATACACATACCATTGTAATCGGGCGAGATTATGCTTTTAGATGCAACTGGAATTTCTCGAGTTGGTAATCCGTTCGCGAGATATGGGAGTTTGAAGTTAAGGAATGGTTGAGAAACCATCAAAATTTTCGCAAGTCTGATACTCGAAACCAATAACTACAAATGCCTAGGGCAAAAATACACATTACGTTGTAATCGGGCGATCTTCTACCTTCAGATGCAACAGGAATTTCTCGAGTTCGTCAATCCGTTCGCGAGATATGGGAGTTTGAAATTAAGGAATGGTTGAGAAACCATCAAAATTTTCGCAAGTCTGATACTCGAAACCAATAACTGCTATGACCTAGGGCAAAAATACACATACCATTGTAATCGGGCGAGATTATGCTTTTAGATGCAACTGGAATATCTCGAGTTGGTAATCCGTTCGCGAGATATGGGAGTTTTTAGTTAAGGAATGGTTGAGAAACCATCAAAATTTTCGCTGGTCTGATACTCGAAACCAATAACTGGAATGGCCTAGGGGAAAAGTACACATACCACTGTAATCGGGCGATCTTCTACCTTCAGATGCAACAGGAATTTCTCGAGTTCGTCAATCCGTTCGCGAGATATGGGAGTTTGAAGTTAAGGAATGGTTGAGAAACCATCAAAATTTTCGCAAATCTGATACTCGAAACCACTAACTGGAATGGCCTAGGGGAAAAGTACACATACCACTGTAATCGGGCGAGATTCTGCTTTCAGATGCAGTAGGAATTTCTCGAGTTCGTCAATCCGTTCGCGAGATATGGGAGTTTGAAGTTAAGGAATGGTTGAGAAACCATCAAAATTTTCGAAAGTCTGATACTCGAAACCAATAACTACTATTACCTAGGGCAAAAATACACATACCGTTGTAAATGGGCGAGTTTTTGCTTTCAGATGCACCAGGAATTTCTCGAGTTCGTCATTCCGTTCGCGAGATATGGGAGTTTGAAGTTAAGGAATGGTTGAGAAACCATCAAAATTTTCGCAAGTCTGATACTCGAAACCAATAACTACAAATGCCTAGGGCAAAAATACACATACCATTGTAATCGGGCGAGATTATGATTTTAGATGCAACTGGAATTTCTCGAGTTGGTAATCCGTTCGCGAGATATGGGAGTTTGAAGTTAAGGAATGGTTGAGAAATCATCAAAATTTTCGCAAGTCTGATACTCGAAACCAATAACTACTATTGCCTAGGGCAAAAATACACATACCGTTGTAATAGGGCGAGTTTCTACTTTCAGATGCAACAGGAATTTCTCGAGTTCGTCAATCCGTTCGCGAGATATGGGAGTTTGAAGTTAAGGAACGGTTGAGAAACTATCAAAATTTTAGTAAGTCTGATACTCGAAACCAATAACTACTAATGCCTAGGGCAAAAATACACATACCGTTGTAATCGGGCGGGTTTCTGCTTTCAGATGCAGTAGGAATTTCTCGAGTTCGACAATCCGTTCGCGAGATATGGGAGTTTGATGTTAAGGAATGGTTCAGAAACCATCAAAATTTTCGATGGTCTGATACTCGAAATCAATAACTGGAATGGCCTAGGGGAAAAGTACACATACCACTGTAATCGGGCGATCTTCTACCTTCAGATGCAACAGGAATTTCTCGAGTTCGTCAATCCGTTCGCGAGATATGGGAGTTTGAAGTCAAGGAATGGTTGAGAAACCATCAAAATTTTCGCAAATCTGATACTCGAAACCACTAACTGGAATGGCCTAGGGGAAAAGTACACATACCACTGTAATCGGGCGAGATTCTGCTTTCAGATGCAGTAGGAATTTCTCGAGTTCGACAATCCGTTCGCGAGATATGGGAGTTTGATGTTAAGGAATGGTTGAGAAACCATCAAAATTTTCGATGGTCTGATACTCGAAACCAATAACTGGAATGGCCTAGGGGAAAAGTACACATACCACTGTAATCGGGCGATCTTCTAGCTTCAGATGCAACAGGAATTTCTCGAGTTCGTCAATCCGTTCGCGAGATATGGGAGTTTGAAGTTAAGGAATGGTTGAGAAACCATCAAAATTTTCGCAAATCTGATACTCGAAACCAATAACTACTATTGCCTAGGGCAAAAATACACATACCGTTGTAAATGGGCGAGTTTCTGCTTTCAGATGCAGCAGGAATTTCTCGAGTTCGTCATTCCGTTCGTGAGATATGGGAGTTTGAAGTTAAGGAATGGTTGAGAAACCATCAAAATTTTCGCAAGTCTGATACTCGAAACCAATAACTACTATTGCCTAGGGCAAAAATACACATACCGTTGTAATCGGGCGAGTTTCTACTTTCAGATGCAACAGGAATTTCTCGAGTTCGTCAATCCGTTCGCGAGATATGGGAGTTTGAAGTTAAGGAATGGTTGAGAAGCCATCAAAATTTTCGCAAGTCTGATACTCGAAACCAGTAACTACAAATGCCTAGGGCAAAAATACACATACCATTGTAATCGGGCGAGATTATGCTTTTAGATGCAACTGGAATTTCTCGAGTTGGTAATCCGTTCGCGAGATATGGGAGTTTGTAGTTAAGGAAAGGTTGAGAAACCATCAAAATTTTCGCTGGTCTGATACTCGAAACCAATAACTGGAATGGCCTAGGGGAAAAGTACACATACCACTGTAATCGGGCGATCTTCTACCTTCAGATGCAACAGGAATTTCTCGAGTTCGTCAATCCGTTCGCGAGATATGGGAGTTTGAAGTTAAGGAATGGTTGAGAAACCATCAAAATTTTCGCAAATCTGATACTCGAAACCACTAACTGGAATGGCCTAGGGGAAAAGTACACATACCACTGTAATCGGGCGAGATTCTGCTTTCAGATGCAGTAGGAATTTCTCGAGTTCGTCAATCCGTTCGCGAGATATGGGAGTTTGAAGTTAAGGAACGGTTGAGAAGCCATCAAAATTTTCGCAAGTCTGATTCTCGAAACCAATAACTACTATGGCCTAGGGCAAAAATACACATACCATTGTAATCGGGCGAGATTATGCTTTTAGATGCAACTGGAATTTCTCGAGTTGGTAATCCGTTCGCGAGATATGGGAGTTTGAAGTTAAGGAATGGTTGAGAAACCACCAAAATTTTCGCAAATCTGATACTAGAAACCAATAACTGCAATGCCCTAGGGGAAAAGTACACATACCACCGTAATCGGGCGAGTTTCTGCTTTCAGATGCAGTAGGAATTTCTCGAGTTCGTCAATCCGTTCGCGAGATATGGGAGTTTGAAGTTAAGGAATGGTTGAGAAACCATGAAAATTTTCGCAAGTCTGATACTCGAAACCAATAACTGGAATGGCCTAGGGGAAAAGTACACATACCACTGTAATCGGGCGATCTTCTACCTTCAGATGCAACATGAATTTCTCGAGTTTGTCAATCCGTTCGCGAGATATGGGATTTTGAAGTTAAGGAATGGTTGAGAAACCATCAAAATTTTCGCAGGTCTGATACTCGAAACCAATAACTGGAATGGCCTAGGGGAAAAGTACACATACCACTGTAATCGGGCGAGTTTCTGCTTTCAGATGCAGTAGGAATTTCTCGAGTTTGTCAATCCGTTCGCGAGATATGGGAGTTTGAAGTTAAGGAACGGTTGAGAAACAATCAAAATTTTAGTAAGTCTGATACTCGAAACCAATAACTACTAATGCCTAGGGCAAAAATACACATACCGTTGTAATCGGGCGAGTTTCTGCTTTCAGATGCAGTAGGAATTTCTCGAGTTCGTCATTCCGTTCGCGAGATATGGGAGTTTGAAGTTGAGGAATGGTTGAGAAACCATCAAAATTTTCGCAAATCTGATACTCGAAACCAATAACTACTATTACCTAGGGCAAAAATACACATACCGTTGTAAATGGGCGAGTTTTTGCTCTCAGATGCAGCAGGAATTTCTCGAGTTCGTCATTCCGTTCGCGAGATATGGGAGTTTGAAATTAAGGAATGGTTGAGAAACCATCAAAATTTTCGCAAGTCTGATACTCGAAACCAATAACTACTATTGCCTAGGGCAAAAATTCACATACAGTTGTAATCGGGCGAGTTTCTACTTTCAGAAGCAACAGGAATTTCTCGAGTTCGTCAATCCGTTCGCGAGATATGGGAGTTTGAAGTTAAGGAATGGTTTAGAAGCCATCAAAATTTTCGCAAGTCTGATTCTCGAAACCAATAACTACTATGGCCTAGGGCAAAAATACACATACCATTGTAATCGGTCGAGATTATGCTTTTAGATGCAACTGGAATTTCTCGAGTTGGTAATCCGTTCGCGAGATATGGGAGTTTGAAGTTAAGGAATGGTTGAGAAATCATCAAAATTTTCGCAAGTCTGATACTCGAAACCAATAACTACTATTGCCTTGGGCAAAAATGCACATACCATTGTAATCGGGCGAGATTATGCTTTTAGATGCAACTGGAATTTCTCGAGTTGGTAATCCGTTCGCGAGATATGGGAGTTTGAAGTTAAGGAATGGTTGAGAAATCATCAAAATTTTCGAAAGTCTGATACTCGAAACCAATAACTACTATTGCCTTGGGCAAAAATACACATACCATTGTAATCGGGCGAGATTATGCTTTTAGATGCAACTGGAATTTCTCGAGTTGGTAATCCGTTCGCGAGATATGGGAGTTTGTAGTTAAGGAATGGTTGAGAAACCATCAAAATTTTCGCAAGTCTGATACTCGAAACCAATAACTACTATGGCCTAGGGCAAAAATACACATACCATTGTAATCGGGCGAGATTATGCTTTTAGATGCAACTGGAATTTCTCGAGTTGGTAATCCGTTCGCGAGATATGGGAGTTTGAAGTTAAGGAATGGTTGAGAAACCATCAAAATTTTCGCAAGTCTGATACTCGAAACCAATAACTACAAATGCCTAGGGCAAAAATACACATTACGTTGTAATCGGGCGATCTTCTACCTTCAGATGCAACAGGAATTTCTCGAGTTCGTCAATCCGTTCGCGAGATATGGGAGTTTGAAATTAAGGAATGGTTGAGAAACCATCAAAATTTTCGCAAGTCTGATACTCGAAACCAATAACTGCTATGACCTAGGGCAAAAATACACATACCATTGTAATCGGGCGAGATTATGCTTTTAGATGCAACTGGAATATCTCGAGTTGGTAATCCGTTCGCGAGATATGGGAGTTTTTAGTTAAGGAATGGTTGAGAAACCATCAAAATTTTCGCTGGTCTGATACTCGAAACCAATAACTGGAATGGCCTAGGGGAAAAGTACACATACCACTGTAATCGGGCGATCTTCTACCTTCAGATGCAACAGGAATTTCTCGAGTTCGTCAATCCGTTCGCGAGATATGGGAGTTTGAAGTTAAGGAATGGTTGAGAAACCATCAAAATTTTCGCAAATCTGATACTCGAAACCACTAACTGGAATGGCCTAGGGGAAAAGTACACATACCACTGTAATCGGGCGAGATTCTGCTTTCAGATGCAGTAGGAATTTCTCGAGTTCGTCAATCCGTTCGCGAGATATGGGAGTTTGAAGTTAAGGAATGGTTGAGAAACCATCAAAATTTTCGAAAGTCTGATACTCGAAACCAATAACTACTATTACCTAGGGCAAAAATACACATACCGTTGTAAATGGGCGAGTTTTTGCTTTCAGATGCACCAGGAATTTCTCGAGTTCGTCATTCCGTTCGCGAGATATGGGAGTTTGAAGTTAAGGAATGGTTGAGAAACCATCAAAATTTTCGCAAGTCTGATACTCGAAACCAATAACTACAAATGCCTAGGGCAAAAATACACATACCATTGTAATCGGGCGAGATTATGATTTTAGATGCAACTGGAATTTCTCGAGTTGGTAATCCGTTCGCGAGATATGGGAGTTTGAAGTTAAGGAATGGTTGAGAAATCATCAAAATTTTCGCAAGTCTGATACTCGAAACCAATAACTACTATTGCCTAGGGCAAAAATACACATACCGTTGTAATAGGGCGAGTTTCTACTTTCAGATGCAACAGGAATTTCTCGAGTTCGTCAATCCGTTCGCGAGATATGGGAGTTTGAAGTTAAGGAACGGTTGAGAAACTATCAAAATTTTAGTAAGTCTGATACTCGAAACCAATAACTACTAATGCCTAGGGCAAAAATACACATACCGTTGTAATCGGGCGGGTTTCTGCTTTCAGATGCAGTAGGAATTTCTCGAGTTCGACAATCCGTTCGCGAGATATGGGAGTTTGATGTTAAGGAATGGTTCAGAAACCATCAAAATTTTCGATGGTCTGATACTCGAAATCAATAACTGGAATGGCCTAGGGGAAAAGTACACATACCACTGTAATCGGGCGATCTTCTACCTTCAGATGCAACAGGAATTTCTCGAGTTCGTCAATCCGTTCGCGAGATATGGGAGTTTGAAGTCAAGGAATGGTTGAGAAACCATCAAAATTTTCGCAAATCTGATACTCGAAACCACTAACTGGAATGGCCTAGGGGAAAAGTACACATACCACTGTAATCGGGCGAGATTCTACCTTCAGATGCAGTAGGAATTTCTCGAGTTCGTCATTCCGTTCGTGAGATATGGGAGTTTGAAGTTAAGGAATGGTTGAGAAACCATCAAAATTTTCGCAAGTCTGATACTCGAAACCAATAACTACTATTGCCTAGGGCAAAAATACACATACCGTTGTAATCGGGCGAGTTTCTACTTTCAGATGCAACAGGAATTTCTCGAGTTCGTCAATCCGTTCGCGAGATATGGGAGTTTGAAGTTAAGGAATGGTTGAGAAGCCATCAAAATTTTCGCAAGTCTGATACTCGAAACCAGTAACTACAAATGCCTAGGGCAAAAATACACATACCATTGTAATCGGGCGAGATTATGCTTTTAGATGCAACTGGAATTTCTCGAGTTGGTAATCCGTTCGCGAGATATGGGAGTTTGTAGTTAAGGAAAGGTTGAGAAACCATCAAAATTTTCGCTGGTCTGATACTCGAAACCAATAACTGGAATGGCCTAGGGGAAAAGTACACATACCACTGTAATCGGGCGATCTTCTACCTTCAGATGCAACAGGAATTTCTCGAGTTCGTCAATCCGATCGCGAGATATGGGAGTTTGAAGTTAAGGAATGGTTGAGAAACCATCAAAATTTTCGCAAATCTCATACTCGAAACCACAAACTGGAATGGCCTTGGGGAAAAGTACACATACCACTGTAATCGGGCGAGATTCTGCTTTCAGATGCAGTAGGAATTTCTCGAGTTCGTCAATCCGTTCGCGAGATATGGGAGTTTGAAGTTAAGGAATGGTTGAGAAACCATCAAAATTTTCGCAAATCTGATACTCGAAACCAATAACTACTATTGCCTAGGGCAAAAATACACATACCGTTGTAAATGGGCGAGTTTCTGCTTTCAGATGCAGCAGGAATTTCTCGATTTCGTCATTCCGTTCGTGAGATATGGGAGTTTGAAGTTAAGGAATGGTTGAGAAACCATCAAAATTTTCGCAAGTCTGATACTCGAAACCAATAACTACTATTGCCTAGGGCAAAAATACACATACCGTTGTATTCGGGCGAGTTTCTACTTTCAGATGCAACAGGAATTTCTCGAGTTCGTCAATCCGTTCGCGAGATATGGGAGTTTGAAGTTAAGGAATGGTTGAGAAGCCATCAAAATTTTCGCAAGTCTGATACTCGAAACCAATAACTACTATGGCCTAGGGCAAAAATACACATACCATTGTAATCGGGCGAGATTATGCTTTTAGATGCAACTGGAATTTCTCGAGTTGGTAATCCGTTCGCGAGATGTCGGAGTTTGTAGTTAAGGAATGGTTGAGAAACCATCAAAATTTTCGCACGTCTGATACTCGAAACCAATAACTACTATTGCCTAGGGCAAAAATACACATACCGTTGTAATCGGGCGAGTTTCTACTTTCAGATGCAACAGGAATTTCTCGAGTTCGTCAATCCGTTCGCGAGATATGGGAGTTTGAAGTTAAGGAACGGTTGAGAAACTATCAAAATTTTAGTAAGTCTGATACTCGAAACCAATAACTACTAATGCCTAGGGCAAAAATACACATACCGTTGTAATCGGGCGGGTTTCTGGTTTCAGATGCAGTAGGAATTTCTCGAGTTCAACAATCCGTTCGCGAGATATGGGAGTTTGATGTTAAGGAATGGTTGAGAAACCATCAAAATTTTCGCTGGTCTGATACTCGAAACCAATAACTGGAATGGCCTAGGGGAAAAGTACACATACCACTGTAATCGGGCGATCTTCTACCTTCAGATGCAACTGGAATATCTCGAGTTGGTAATCCGTTCGCGAGATATGGGAGTTTGTAGTTAAGGAATGGTTGAGAAACCATCAAAATTTTCGCTGGTCTGATACTCGAAACCAATAACTGGAATGGCCTAGGGCAAAAATACACATACCATTGTAATCGGGCGAGATTATGCTTTTAGATGCAACTGGAATTTCTCGAGTTGGTAATCCGTTCGCGAGATATGGGAGTTTGAAGTTAAGGAATAGTTGAGAAACCATCAAAATTTTCGCAAGTCTGATACTCGAAACCAATAACTACAAATGCCTAGGGCAAAAATACACATTACGTTGTAATCGGGCGATCTTCTACCTTCAGATGCAACAGGAATTTCTCGAGTTCGTCAATCCGTTCGCGAGATATGGGAGTTTGAAATTAAGGAATGGTTGAGAAACCATCAAAATTTTCGCAAGTCTGATACTCGAAACCAATAACTGCTATGACCTAGGGCAAAAATACACATACCATTGTAATCGGGCGAGATTATGCTTTTAGATGCAACTGGAATATCTCGAGTTGGTAATCCGTTCGCGAGATATGGGAGTTTTTAGTTAAGGAATGGTTGAGAAACCATCAAAATTTTCGCTGGTCTGATACTCGAAACCAATAACTGGAATGGCCTAGGGGAAAAGTACACATACCACTGTAATCGGGCGATCTTCTACCTTCAGATGCAACAGGAATTTCTCGAGTTCGTCAATCCGTTCGCGAGATATGGGAGTTTGAAGTTAAGGAATGGTTGAGAAACCATCAAAATTTTCGCAAATCTGATACTCGAAACCACTAACTGGAATGGCCTAGGGGAAAAGTACACATACCACTGTAATCGGGCGAGATTCTGCTTTCAGATGCAGTAGGAATTTCTCGAGTTCGTCAATCCGTTCGCGAGATATGGGAGTTTGATGTTAAGGAATGGTTGAGAAACCATCAAAATTTTCGATGGTCTGATACTCGAAACCAATAACTACTAATGCCTAGGGCAAAAATACACATACCGTTGTAATCGGGCGGGTTTCTGCTTTCAGATGCAGTAGGAATTTCTCGAGTTCGACAATCCGTTCGCGAGATATGGGAGTTTGATGTTAAGGAATGGTTCAGAAACCATCAAAATTTTCGATGGTCTGATACTCGAAACCAATAACTGGAATGGCCTAGGGGAAAAGTACACATACCACTGTAATCGGGCGATCTTCTACCTTCAGATGCAACAGGAATTTCTCGAGTTCGTCAATCCGTTCGCGAGATATGGGAGTTTGAAGTTAAGGAATGGTTGAGAAACCATCAAAATTTTCGCAAATCTGATACTCGAAACCACTAACTGGAATGGCCTAGGGGAAAAGTACACATACCACTGTAATCGGGCGAGATTCTGCTTTCAGATGCAGTAGGAATTTCTCGAGTTCGACAATCCGTTCGCGAGATATGGGAGTTTGATGTTAAGGAATGGTTGAGAAACCATCAAAATTTTCGATGGTCTGATACTCGAAACCAATAACTGGAATGGCCTAGGGGAAAAGTACACATACCACTGTAATCGGGCGATCTTCTAGCTTCAGATGCAACAGGAATTTCTCGAGTTCGTCAATCCGTTCGCGAGATATGGGAGTTTGAAGTTAAGGAATGGTTGAGAAACCATCAAAATTTTCGCAAATCTGATACTCGAAACCAATAACTACTATTGCCTAGGGCAAAAATACACATACCGTTGTAAATGGGCGAGTTTCTGCTTTCAGATGCAGCAGGAATTTCTCGAGTTCGTCATTCCGTTCGTGAGATATGGGAGTTTGAAGTTAAGGAATGGTTGAGAAACCATCAAAATTTTCGCAAGTCTGATACTCGAAACCAATAACTACTATTGCCTAGGGCAAAAATACACATACCGTTGTAATCGGGCGAGTTTCTACTTTCAGATGCAAAAGGAATTTCTCGAGTTCGTCAATCCGTTCGCGAGATATGGGAGTTTGAAGTTAAGGAATGGTTGAGAAGCCATCAAAATTTTCGCAAGTCTGATACTCGAAACCAATAACTACTATTGCCTAGGGCAAAAATACACATACCGTTGTATTCGGGCGAGTTTCTACTTTCAGATGCAACAGGAATTTCTCGAGTTCGTCAATCCGTTCGCGAGATATGGGAGTTTGAAGTTAAGGAATGGTTGAGAAGCCATCAAAATTTTCGCAAGTCTGATACTCGAAACCAATAACTACTATGGCCTAGGGCAAAAATAAACATACCATTGTAATCGGGCGAGATTATGCTTTTAGATGCAACTGGAATTTCTCGAGTTGGTAATCCGTTCGCGAGATATGGGAGTTTGAAGTTAAGGAATGGTTGAGAAACCATCAAAATTTTCGCAAATCTGATACTCGAAACCACTAACTGGAATGGCCTAGGGGAAAAGTACACATACCACTGTAATCGGGCGAGATTCTGCTTTCAGATGCAGTAGGAATTTCTCGAGTTCGTCAATCCGTTCGCGAGATATGGGAGTTCGAAGTTAAGGAACGGTTGAGAAGCCATCAAAATTTTCGCAAGTCTGATACTCGAAACCAATAACTACTATTGCCTAGGGCAAAAATACACATACCGTTGTATTCGGGCGAGTTTCTACTTTCAGATGCAACAGGAATTTCTCGAGTTCGTCAATCCGTTCGCGAGATATGGGAGTTTGAAGTTAAGGAACGGTTGAGAAACTATCAAAATTTTAGTAAGTCTGATACTCGAAACCAATAACTACTAATGCCTAGGGCAAAAATACACATACCGTTGTAATCGGGCGGGTTTCTGGTTTCAGATGCAGTAGGAATTTCTCGAGTTCAACAATCCGTTCGCGAGATATGGGAGTTTGATGTTAAGGAATGGTTGAGAAACCATCAAAATTTTCGCTGGTCTGATACTCGAAACCAATAACTGGAATGGCCTAGGGGAAAAGTACACATACCACTGTAATCGGGCGATCTTCTACCTTCAGATGCAACTGGAATATCTCGAGTTGGTAATCCGTTCGCGAGATATGGGAGTTTGTAGTTAAGGAATGGTTGAGAAACCATCAAAATTTTCGCTGGTCTGATACTCGAAACCAATAACTGGAATGGCCTAGGGGAAAAGTACACATACCACTGTAATCGGGCGATCTTCTACCTTCAGATGCAACAGGAATTTCTCGAGTTCGTCAATCCGTTCGCGAGATATGGGAGTTTGAAGTTAAGGAATGGTTGAGAAACCATCAAAATTTTCGCAAATCTGATACTCGAAACCACTAACTGGAATGGCCTAGGGGAAAAGTACACATACCACTGTAATCGGGCGAGATTCTGCTTTCAGATGCAGTAGGAATTTCTCGAGTTCGTCAATCCGTTCGCGAGATATGGGAGTTCGAAGTTAAGGAACGGTTGAGAAGCCATCAAAATTTTCGCAAGTCTGATTCTCGAAACCAATAACTACTATGGCCTAGGGCAAAAATACACATACCATTGTAATCGGGCGAGATTATGCTTTTAGATGCAACTGGAATTTCTCGAGTTGGTAATCCGTTCGCGAGATATGGGAATTTGAAGTTAAGGAATGGTTGAGAAACCACCAAAATTTTCGCAAATCTGATACTCGAAACCAATAACTGCAATGCCCTAGGGGAAAAGTACACATACCACCGTAATCGGGCGAGTTTCTGCTTTCAGATGCAGTAGGAATTTCTCGAGTTCGTCAATCCGTTCGCGAGATATGGGAGTTTGAAGTTAAGGAATGGTTGAGAAACCATGAAAATTTTCGCAAGTCTGATACTCGAAACCAATAACTGGAATGGCCTAGGGGAAAAGTACACATACCACTGTAATCGGGCGATCTTCTACCTTCAGATGCAACATGAATTTCTCGAGTTTGTCAATCCGTTCGCGAGATATGGGATTTTGAAGTTAAGGAATGGTTGAGAAACCATCAAAATTTTCGCAGGTCTGATACTCGAAACCAATAACTGGAATGGCCTAGGGGAAAAGTACACATACCACTGTAATCGGGCGAGTTTCTGCTTTCAGATGCAGTAGGAATTTCTCGAGTTTGTCAATCCGTTCGCGAGATATGGGAGTTTGAAGTTAAGGAACGGTTGAGAAACAATCAAAATTTTAGTAAGTCTGATACTCGAAACCAATAACTACTAATGCCTAGGGCAAAAATACACATACCGTTGTAATCGGGCGAGTTTCTGCTTTCAGATGCAGTAGGAATTTCTCGAGTTCGTCATTCCGTTCGCGAGATATGGGAGTTTGAAGTTGAGGAATGGTTGAGAAACCATCAAAATTTTCGCAAATCTGATACTCGAAACCAATAACTACTATTACCTAGGGCAAAAATACACATACCGTTGTAAATGGGCGAGTTTTTGCTCTCAGATGCAGCAGGAATTTCTCGAGTTCGTCATTCCGTTCGCGAGATATGGGAGTTTGAAGTTAAGGAATGGTTTAGAAGCCATCAAAATTTTCGCAAGTCTGATACTCGAAACCAATAACTACTATTGCCTAGGGCAAAAATTCACATACCGTTGTAATCGGGCGAGATTATGCTTTTAGATGCAACTGGAATTTCTCGAGTTGGTAATCCGTTCGCGAGATATGGGAGTTTGAAGTTAAGGAATGGTTGAGAAATCATCAAAATTTTCGCAAGTCTGATACTCGAAACCAATAACTACTATTGCCTTGGGCAAAAATACACATACCATTGTAATCGGGCGAGATTATGCTTTTAGATGCAACTGGAATTTCTCGAGTTGGTAATCCGTTCGCGAGATATGGGAGTTTGAAGTTAAGGAATGGTTGAGAAATCATCAAAATTTTCGAAAGTCTGATACTCGAAACCAATAACTACTATTGCCTTGGGCAAAAATACACATACCATTGTAATCGGGCGAGATTATGCTTTTAGATGCAACTGGAATTTCTCGAGTTGGTAATCCGTTCGCGAGATATGGGAGTTTGTAGTTAAGGAATGGTTGAGAAACCATCAAAATTTTCGCAAGTCTGATACTCGAAACCAATAACTACTATGGCCTAGGGCAAAAATACACATACCATTGTAATCGGGCGAGATTATGCTTTTAGATGCAACTGGAATTTCTCGAGTTGGTAATCCGTTCGCGAGATATGGGAGTTTGAAGTTAAGGAATAGTTGAGAAACCATCAAAATTTTCGCAAGTCTGATACTCGAAACCAATAACTACAAATGCCTAGGGCAAAAATACACATTACGTTGTAATCGGGCGATCTTCTACCTTCAGATGCAACAGGAATTTCTCGAGTTCGTCAATCCGTTCGCGAGATATGGGAGTTTGAAATTAAGGAATGGTTGAGAAACCATCAAAATTTTCGCAAGTCTGATACTCGAAACCAATAACTGCTATGACCTAGGGCAAAAATACACATACCATTGTAATCGGGCGAGATTATGCTTTTAGATGCAACTGGAATATCTCGAGTTGGTAATCCGTTCGCGAGATATGGGAGTTTTTAGTTAAGGAATGGTTGAGAAACCATCAAAATTTTCGCTGGTCTGATACTCGAAACCAATAACTGGAATGGCCTAGGGGAAAAGTACACATACCACTGTAATCGGGCGATCTTCTACCTTCAGATGCAACAGGAATTTCTCGAGTTCGTCAATCCGTTCGCGAGATATGGGAGTTTGAAGTTAAGGAATGGTTGAGAAACCATCAAAATTTTCGCAAATCTGATACTCGAAACCACTAACTGGAATGGCCTAGGGGAAAAGTACACATACCACTGTAATCGGGCGAGATTCTGCTTTCAGATGCAGTAGGAATTTCTCGAGTTCGTCAATCCGTTCGCGAGATATGGGAGTTTGAAGTTAAGGAATGGTTGAGAAACCATCAAAATTTTCGAAAGTCTGATACTCGAAACCAATAACTACTATTACCTAGGGCAAAAATACACATACCGTTGTAAATGGGCGAGTTTTTGCTTTCAGATGCACCAGGAATTTCTCGAGTTCGTCATTCCGTTCGCGAGATATGGGAGTTTGAAGTTAAGGAATGGTTGAGAAACCATCAAAATTTTCGCAAGTCTGATACTCGAAACCAATAACTACTAATGCCTAGGGCAAAAATACACATACCGTTGTAATCGGGCGGGTTTCTGCTTTCAGATGCAGTAGGAATTTCTCGAGTTCGACAATCCGTTCGCGAGATATGGGAGTTTGATGTTAAGGAATGGTTCAGAAACCATCAAAATTTTCGATGGTCTGATACTCGAAACCAATAACTGGAATGGCCTAGGGGAAAAGTACACATACCACTGTAATCGGGCGATCTTCTACCTTCAGATGCAACAGGAATTTCTCGAGTTCGTCAATCCGTTCGCGAGATATGGGAGTTTGAAGTTAAGGAATGGTTGAGAAACCATCAAAATTTTCGCAAATCTGATACTCGAAACCACTAACTGGAATGGCCTAGGGGAAAAGTACACATACCACTGTAATCGGGCGAGATTCTGCTTTCAGATGCAGTAGGAATTTCTCGAGTTCGACAATCCGTTCGCGAGATATGGGAGTTTGATGTTAAGGAATGGTTGAGAAACCATCAAAATTTTCGATGGTCTGATACTCGAAACCAATAACTGGAATGGCCTAGGGGAAAAGTACACATACCACTGTAATCGGGCGATCTTCTAGCTTCAGATGCAACAGGAATTTCTCGAGTTCGTCAATCCGTTCGCGAGATATGGGAGTTTGAAGTTAAGGAATGGTTGAGAAACCATCAAAATTTTCGCAAATCTGATACTCGAAACCAATAACTACTATTGCCTAGGGCAAAAATACACATACCGTTGTAAATGGGCGAGTTTCTGCTTTCAGATGCAGCAGGAATTTCTCGAGTTCGTCATTCCGTTCGTGAGATATGGGAGTTTGAAGTTAAGGAATGGTTGAGAAACCATCAAAATTTTCGCAAGTCTGATACTCGAAACCAATAACTACTATTGCCTAGGGCAAAAATACACATACCGTTGTAATCGGGCGAGTTTCTACTTTCAGATGCAACAGGAATTTCTCGAGTTCGTCAATCCGTTCGCGAGATATGGGAGTTTGAAGTTAAGGAATGGTTGAGAAGCCATCAAAATTTTCGCAAGTCTGATACTCGAAACCAATAACTACTATTGCCTAGGGCAAAAATACACATACCGTTGTATTCGGGCGAGTTTCTACTTTCAGATGCAACAGGAATTTCTCGAGTTCGTCAATCCGTTCGCGAGATATGGGAGTTTGAAGTTAAGGAATGGTTGAGAAGCCATCAAAATTTTCGCAAGTCTGATACTCGAAACCAATAACTACTATGGCCTAGGGCAAAAATACACATACCATTGTAATCGGGCGAGATTATGCTTTTAGATGCAACTGGAATTTCTCGAGTTGGTAATCCGTTCGCGAGATATGGGAGTTTGAAGTTAAGGAATGGTTGAGAAACCATCAAAATTTTCGCAAATCTGATACTCGAAACCACTAACTGGAATGGCCTAGGGGAAAAGTACACATACCACTGTAATCGGGCGAGATTCTGCTTTCAGATGCAGTAGGAATTTCTCGAGTTCGTCAATCCGTTCGCGAGATATGGGAGTTCGAAGTTAAGGAACGGTTGAGAAGCCATCAAAATTTTCGCAAGTCTGATACTCGAAACCAATAACTACTATTGCCTAGGGCAAAAATACACATACCGTTGTATTCGGGCGAGTTTCTACTTTCAGATGCAACAGGAATTTCTCGAGTTCGTCAATCCGTTCGCGAGATATGGGAGTTTGAAGTTAAGGAACGGTTGAGAAACTATCAAAATTTTAGTAAGTCTGATACTCGAAACCAATAACTACTAATGCCTAGGGCAAAAATACACATACCGTTGTAATCGGGCGGGTTTCTGGTTTCAGATGCAGTAGGAATTTCTCGAGTTCAACAATCCGTTCGCGAGATATGGGAGTTTGATGTTAAGGAATGGTTGAGAAACCATCAAAATTTTCGCTGGTCTGATACTCGAAACCAATAACTGGAATGGCCTAGGGGAAAAGTACACATACCACTGTAATCGGGCGATCTTCTACCTTCAGATGCAACTGGAATTTCTCGAGTTGGTAATCCGTTCGCGAGATATGGGAGTTTGTAGTTAAGGAATGATTGAGAAACCATCAAAATTTTCGCTGGTCTGATACTCGAAACCAATAACTGGAATGGCCTAGGGGAAAAGTACACATACCACTGTAATCGGGCGATCTTCTACCTTCAGATGCAACAGGAATTTCTCGAGTTCGTCAATCCGTTCGCGAGATATGGGAGTTTGAAGTTAAGGAATGGTTGAGAAACCATCAAAATTTTCGCAAATCTGATACTCGAAACCACTAACTGGAATGGCCTAGGGGAAAAGTACACATACCACTGTAATCGGGCGAGATTCTGCTTTCAGATGCAGTAGGAATTTCTCGAGTTCGTCAATCCGTTCGCGAGATATGGGAGTTTGAAGTTAAGGAATGGTTGAGAAACCATCAAAATTTTCGAAAGTCTGATACTCGAAACCAATAACTACTATTACCTAGGGCAAAAATACACATACCGTTGTAAATGGGCGAGTTTTTGCTTTCAGATGCACCAGGAATTTCTCGAGTTCGTCATTCCGTTCGCGAGATATGGGAGTTTGAAGTTAAGGAATGGTTGAGAAACCATCAAAATTTTCGCAAGTCTGATACTCGAAACCAATAACTACTAATGCCTAGGGCAAAAATACACATACCGTTGTAATCGGGCGGGTTTCTGCTTTCAGATGCAGTAGGAATTTCTCGAGTTCGACAATCCGTTCGCGAGATATGGGAGTTTGATGTTAAGGAATGGTTCAGAAACCATCAAAATTTTCGATGGTCTGATACTCGAAACCAATAACTGGAATGGCCTAGGGGAAAAGTACACATACCACTGTAATCGGGCGATCTTCTACCTTCAGATGCAACAGGAATTTCTCGAGTTCGTCAATCCGTTCGCGAGATATGGGAGTTTGAAGTTAAGGAATGGTTGAGAAACCATCAAAATTTTCGCAAATCTGATACTCGAAACCACTAACTGGAATGGCCTAGGGGAAAAGTACACATACCACTGTAATCGGGCGAGATTCTGCTTTCAGATGCAGTAGGAATTTCTCGAGTTCGACAATCCGTTCGCGAGATATGGGAGTTTGATGTTAAGGAATGGTTGAGAAACCATCAAAATTTTCGATGGTCTGATACTCGAAACCAATAACTGGAATGGCCTAGGGGAAAAGTACACATACCACTGTAATCGGGCGATCTTCTAGCTTCAGATGCAACAGGAATTTCTCGAGTTCGTCAATCCGTTCGCGAGATATGGGAGTTTGAAGTTAAAGAATGGTTGAGAAACCATCAAAATTTTCGCAAATCTGATACTCGAAACCAATAACTACTATTGCCTAGGGCAAAAATACACATACCGTTGTAAATGGGCGAGTTTCTGCTTTCAGATGCAGCAGGAATTTCTCGAGTTCGTCATTCCGTTCGTGAGATATGGGAGTTTGAAGTTAAGGAATGGTTGAGAAACCATCAAAATTTTCGCAAGTCTGATACTCGAAACCAATAACTACTATTGCCTAGGGCAAAAATACACATACCGTTGTAATCGGGCGAGTTTCTACTTTCAGATGCAACAGGAATTTCTCGAGTTCGTCAATCCGTTCGCGAGATATGGGAGTTTGAAGTTAAGGAATGGTTGAGAAGCCATCAAAATTTTCGCAAGTCTGATACTCGAAACCAATAACTACTATTGCCTAGGGCAAAAATACACATACCGTTGTATTCGGGCGAGTTTCTACTTTCAGATGCAACAGGAATTTCTCGAGTTCGTCAATCCGTTCGCGAGATATGGGAGTTTGAAGTTAAGGAATGGTTGAGAAGCCATCAAAATTTTCGCAAGTCTGATACTCGAAACCAATAACTACTATGGCCTAGGGCAAAAATACACATACCATTGTAATCGGGCGAGATTATGCTTTTAGATGCAACTGGAATTTCTCGAGTTGGTAATCCGTTCGCGAGATATGGGAGTTTGAAGTTAAGGAATGGTTGAGAAACCATCAAAATTTTCGCAAATCTGATACTCGAAACCACTAACTGGATTGGCCTAGGGGAAAAGTACACATACCACTGTAATCGGGCGAGATTCTGCTTTCAGATGCAGTAGGAATTTCTCGAGTTCGTCAATCCGTTCGCGAGATATGGGAGTTCGAAGTTAAGGAACGGTTGAGAAGCCATCAAAATTTTCGCAAGTCTGATACTCGAAACCAATAACTACTATTGCCTAGGGCAAAAATACACATACCGTTGTATTCGGGCGAGTTTCTACTTTCAGATGCAACAGGAATTTCTCGAGTTCGTCAATCCGTTCGCGAGATATGGGAGTTTGAAGTTAAGGAACGGTTGAGAAACTATCAAAATTTTAGTAAGTCTGATACTCGAAACCAATAACTACTAATGCCTAGGGCAAAAATACACATACCGTTGTAATCGGGCGGGTTTCTGGTTTCAGATGCAGTAGGAATTTCTCGAGTTCAACAATCCGTTCGCGAGATATGGGAGTTTGATGTTAAGGAATGGTTGAGAAACCATCAAAATTTTCGCTGGTCTGATACTCGAAACCAATAACTGGAATGGCCTAGGGGAAAAGTACACATACCACTGTAATCGGGCGATCTTCTACCTTCAGATGCAACTGGAATATCTCGAGTTGGTAATCCGTTCGCGAGATATGGGAGTTTGTAGTTAAGGAATGGTTGAGAAACCATCAAAATTTTCGCTGGTCTGATACTCGAAACCAATAACTGGAATGGCCTAGGGGAAAAGTACACATACCACTGTAATCGGGCGATCTTCTACCTTCAGATGCAACAGGAATTTCTCGAGTTCGTCAATCCGTTGGCGAGATATGGGAGTTTGAAGTTAAGGAATGGTTGAGAAACCATCAAAATTTTCGCAAATCTGATACTCGAAACCACTAACTGGAATGGCCTAGGGGAAAAGTACACATACCACTGTAATCGGGCGAGATTCTGCTTTCAGATGCAGTAGGAATTTCTCGAGTTCGTCAATCCGTTCGCGAGATATGGGAGTTCGAAGTTAAGGAACGGTTGAGAAGCCATCAAAATTTTCGCAAGTCTGATTCTCGAAACCAATAACTACTATGGCCTAGGGCAAAAATACACATACCATTGTAATCGGGCGAGATTATGCTTTTAGATGCAACTGGAATTTCTCGAGTTCGTAATCCGTTCGCGAGATATGGGAATTTGAAGTTAAGGAATGGTTGAGAAACCACCAAAATTTTCGCAAATCTGATACTCGAAACCAATAACTGCAATGCCCTAGGGGAAAAGTACACATACCACCGTAATCGGGCGAGTTTCTGCTTTCAGATGCAGTAGGAATTTCTCGAGTTCGTCAATCCGTTCGCGAGATATGGGAGTTTGAAGTTAAGGAATGGTTGAGAAACCATGAAAATTTTCGCAAGTCTGATACTCGAAACCAATAACTGGAATGGCCTAGGGGAAAAGTACACATACCACTGTAATCGGGCGATCTTCTACCTTCAGATGCAACATGAATTTCTCGAGTTTGTCAATCCGTTCGCGAGATATGGGATTTTGAAGTTAAGGAATGGTTGAGAAACCATCAAAATTTTCGCAGGTCTGATACTCGAAACCAATAACTGGAATGGCCTAGGGGAAAAGTACACATACCACTGTAATCGGGCGAGTTTCTGCTTTCAGATGCAGTAGGAATTTCTCGAGTTTGTCAATCCGTTCGCGAGATATGGGAGTTTGAAGTTAAGGAACGGTTGAGAAACAATCAAAATTTTAGTAAGTCTGATACTCGAAACCAATAACTACTAATGCCTAGGGCAAAAATACACATACCGTTGTAATCGGGCGAGTTTCTGCTTTCAGATGCAGTAGGAATTTCTCGAGTTCGTCATTCCGTTCGCGAGATATGGGAGTTTGAAGTTGAGGAATGGTTGAGAAACCATCAAAATTTTCGCAAATCTGATACTCGAAACCAATAACTACTATTACCTAGGGCAAAAATACACATACCGTTGTAAATGGGCGAGTTTTTGCTCT
>NW_027480137.1:0-36374 GCF_051014685.1 Ptiloglossa arizonensis | reverse complement strand
AGCAGCAGAACTGCGAAAAATTGGATGTTTTCTCAATCATTTCTTAGCTTCAAACTCCCATATTTCACGAACGGATTGACCTAACCCAAAAAATCCTGTTGCATCTGAAAGTAGAAACTCGCCCGATTACAACGGTATGTGTATTTTTCCCTAGGCCTTTCTGGTTAAGCGTTTGGAGCAGCAGAATTGCGAAAAATTTTTTGCCTTCTCAACCATTTCTTGTCTTCAAACTCCATATCTCGCGAACGGATTGACCTAACCCAAAAATTCCTACTGCATCTGAAAGTAGAAACTCGCCCGATTACAACGGTATGTGTATTTTTTTCCTAGGCCACTCTGGTTAAGCGTTTGGAGCAGCAGAATTGCGAAAAATTTGTTCTCTTCTCAACCATTTCTTAGCTTCAAACTCCCATATCTCGCGAACGGATTGACGTAACCCAAAAATTCCTATTGCATCTGAAAGTAGAAACTCGCCCGATTACAACGGTATGTGTATTTTTTCCCTGGGCCATTCTGGTTAAGCGTTTGGAGCAGCAGAATTGCGAAAAATTTGTTGTCTTCTCAACCATTTCTTAGCTTCAAACTCCCATATGTCGCGAACGGATTGACCTAACCCAAAAATTCCTATTGCATCTGAAAGTAGAAACTCGCCCAATTACAACGGTATGTGTATTTTTTCCCTAGGCCATTCTGGTTAAGCGTTTGGAGCAGCAGAATTGCGAAAAATTTTTTGCCTTCTCAACCATTTCTTGGCTTCAAACTCCCATATCTCGCGAACGGACTGACCTAACCCAAAAATTCCTATTGCATCTGAAAGTAGAAACTCGCCCGATTACAACGGTATGTGTATTTTTTCCCTGGGCCCGTCTGGTTAAGCGTTTGGAGCAGCAGAACTGCGAAAAATTGGTTGTTTTCTCAATCATTTCTTAGCTTCAAACTCCCATATTTCACGAACGGATTGACCTAACCCAAAAAATCCTGTTGCATCTGAAAGTAGAAACTCGCCCGATTACAACGGTATGTGTATTTTTCCCTAGGCCCTTCTGGTTAAGCGTTTGGAGCAGCAGAATTGCGAAAAATTTTTTGCCTTCTCAACCATTTCTTGTCTTCAAACTCCCATATCTCGCGAACGGATTGACCTAACCCAAAAATTCCTACTGCATCTGAAAGTAGAAACTCGCCCGATTACAACGGTATGTGTATTTTTTTCCTAGGCCACTCTGGTTAAGCGTTTGGAGCAGCAGAATTGCGAAAAATTTGTTCTCTTCTCAACCATTTCTTAGCTTCAAACTCCCATATCTCGCGAACGGATTGACGTAACCCAAAAATTCCTATTGCATCTGAAAGTAGAAACTCGCCCGATTACAACGGTATGTGTATTTTTTCCCTAGGCCTTTCTGGTTAAGCGTTTGGAGCAGCAGAATTGCGAAAAATTTTTTGCCTTCTCAACCATTTCTTGGCTTCAAACTCCCATATCTCGCGAACGGACTGACCTAACCCAAAAATTCCTATTGCATCTGAAAGTAGAAACTCGCCCGATTACAACGGTATGTGTATTTTTTCCCTGGGCCCGTCTGGTTAAGCGTTTGGAGCAGCAGAACTGCGAAAAATTGGTTGTTTTCTCAATCATTTCTTAGCTTCAAACTCCCATATTTCACGAACGGATTGACCTAACCCAAAAAATCCTGTTGCATCTGAAAGTAGAAACTCGCCCGATTACAACGGTATGTGTATTTCTTCCCTACGCCATTGTGGTTAAGCGTTTGGAGCAGCAAAATTGCGAAAATTTTTTGTCTTCTCAACCATTTCTTGTCTTCAAACTCCCATATCTCGCGAACGGATTGACCTAACCCAAAAATTCCTACTGCATCTGAAAGTAGAAACTCGCCCGATTACAACGGTATGTGTATTTATTTCCTAGGCCACTCTGGTTAAGCGTTTGGAGCAGCAGAATTGCGAAAAATTTGTTCTCTTCTCAACCATTTCTTAGCTTCAAACTCCCATATCTCGCGAACGGATTGACGTAACCCAAAAATTCCTGTTGCATCTGAAAGTAGAAACTCGCCCGATTACAACGGTATGTGTATTTTTTTCCTAGGCCTTTCTGGTTAAGCGTTTGGAGCAGCAGAATTGCGAAAAATTTTTTGCCTTCTCAACCATTTCTTGGCTTCAAACTCCCATATCTCGCGAACGGACTGACCGAACCCAAAAATTCCTATTGCATCTGAAAGTAGAAACTCGCCCGATTACAACGGTATGTGTATTTCTTCCCTGGGCCCGTCTGGTTAAGCGTTTGGAGCAGCAGAACTGCGAAAAATTGGATGTTTTCTCAATCATTTCTTAGCTTCAAACTCCCATATTTCACGAACGGATTGACCTAACCCAAAAAATCCTGTTGCATCTGAAAGTAGAAACTCGCCCGATTACAACGGTATGTGTATTTTTCCCTAGGCCTTTCTGGTTAAGCGTTTGGAGCAGCAGAATTGCGAAAAATTTTTTGCCTTCTCAACCATTTCTTGTCTTCAAACTCCCATATCTCGCGAACGGATTGACCTAACCCAAAAATTCCTACTGCATCTGAAAGTAGAAACTCGCCCGATTACAACGGTATGTGTATTTTTTTCCTAGGCCACTCTGGTTAAGCGTTTGGAGCAGCAGAATTGCGAAAAATTTGTTCTCTTCTCAACCATTTCTTAGCTTCAAACTCCCATATCTCGCGAACGGATTGACGTAACCCAAAAATTCCTATTGCATCTGAAAGTAGAAACTCGCCCGATTACAACGGTATGTGTATTTTTTCCCTGGGCCATTCTGGTTAAGCGTTTGGAGCAGCAGAATTGCGAAAAATTTGTTGTCTTCTCAACCATTTCTTAGCTTCAAACTCCCATATGTCGCGAACGGATTGACCTAACCCAAAAATTCCTATTGCATCTGAAAGTAGAAGCTCGCCCAATTACAACGGTATGTGTATTTTTTCCCTAGGCCATTCTGGTTAAGCGTTTGGAGCAGCAGAATTGCGAAAAATTTTTTGCCTTCTCAACCATTTCTTGGCTTCAAACTCCCATATCTCGCGAACGGACTGACCTAACCCAAAAATTCCTAGTGCATCTGAAAGTAGAAACTCGCCCGATTACAACGGTATGTGTATTTTTTCCCTGGGCCCGTCTGGTTAAGCGTTTGGAGCAGCAGAACTGCGAAAAATTGGTTGTTTTCTCAATCATTTCTTAGCTTCAAACTCCCATATTTCACGAACGGATTGACCTAACCCAAAAAATCCTGTTGCATCTGAAAGTAGAAACTCGCCCGATTACAACGGTATGTGTATTTTTCCCTAGGCCCTTCTGGTTAAGCGTTTGGAGCAGCAGAATTGCGAAAAATTTTTTGCCTTCTCAACCATTTCTTGTCTTCAAACTCCCATATCTCGCGAACGGATTGACCTAACCCAAAAATTCCTACTGCATCTGAAAGTAGAAACTCGCCCGATTACAACGGTATGTGTATTTTTTTCCTAGGCCACTCTGGTTAAGCGTTTGGAGCAGCAGAATTGCGAAAAATTTGTTCTCTTCTCAACCATTTCTTAGCTTCAAACTCCCATATCTCGCGAACGGATTGACGTAACCCAAAAATTCCTATTGCATCTGAAAGTAGAAACTCGCCCGATTACAACGGTATGTGTATTTTTTCCCTAGGCCTTTCTGGTTAAGCGTTTGGAGCAGCAGAATTGCGAAAAATTTTTTGCCTTCTCAACCATTTCTTGGCTTCAAACTCCCATATCTCGCGAACGGACTGACCTAACCCAAAAATTCCTATTGCATCTGAAAGTAGAAACTCGCCCGATTACAACGGTATGTGTATTTTTTCCCTGGGCCCGTCTGGTTAAGCGTTTGGAGCAGCAGAACTGCGAAAAATTGGTTGTTTTCTCAATCATTTCTTAGCTTCAAACTCCCATATTTCACGAACGGATTGACCTAACCCAAAAAATCCTGTTGCATCTGAAAGTAGAAACTCGCCCGATTACAACGGTATGTGTATTTCTTCCCTACGCCATTGTGGTTAAGCGTTTGGAGCAGCAAAATTGCGAAAAATTTTTTGTCTTCTCAACCATTTCTTGTCTTCAAACTCCCATATCTCGCGCACCGATTGACCTAACCCAAAAATTCCTATTGCATCTGAAAGTAGAAACTCGCCCGATTACAACGGTATGTGTATTTTTTCCCTGGGCCATTCTGGTTAAGCGTTTGGAGCAGCAGAATTGCGAAAAATTTGTTGTCTTCTCAACCATTTCTTAGCTTCAAACTCCCATATGTCGCGAACGGATTGACCTAACCCAAAAATTCCTATTGCATCTGAAAGTAGAAACTCGCCCAATTACAACGGTATGTGTATTTTTTCCCTAGGCCATTCTGGTTAAACGTTTGGAGCAGCAGAATTGCGAAAAATTTTTTGCCTTCTCAACCATTTCTTAGCTTCAAACTCCCATATCTCGCGAACCGATTGACCTAACCCAAAAATTCCTATTGCATCTGAAAGTAGAAACTCGCCCGATTACAACGGTATGTGTATTTTTTCCCTGGGCCCTTCTGGTTAAGCGTTTGGAGCAGCAGAACTGCGAAAAATTTGTTGTCTTCTCAACCATTTCTTAGCTTCAAACTCCCATATTTCGCCAACGGATTGACCTAACCCAAAAATTCCTGTTGCATCTGAAAGTAGAATCTCGCCCAATTACAACGGTATGTGTATTTCTTCCCTAGGCCATTGTGGTTAAGCGTTTGGAGCAGCAGAATTGCGAAAAATTTTTTGCCTTCTCAACCATTTCTTGTCTTCAAACTCCCATATCTCGCGAACGGATTGACCTAACCCAAAAATTCCTACTGCATCTGAAAGTAGAAACTCGCCCGATTACAACGGTATGTGTATTTTTTTCCTAGGCCACTCTGGTTAAGCGTTTGGAGCAGCAGAATTGCGAAAAATTTGTTCTCTTCTCAACCATTTCTTAGCTTCAAACTCCCATATCTCGCGAACGGATTGACGTAACCCAAAAATTCCTATTGCATCTGAAAGCAGAAACTCGCCCGATTACAACGGTATGTGTATTTTTTTCCTAGGCCACTCTGGTTAAGCGTTTGGAGCAGCAGAATTGCGAAAAATTTGTTCTCTTCTCAACCATTTCTTAGCTTCAAACTCCCATATCTCGCGAACGGATTGGCGTAACCCAAAAATTCCTATTGCATCTGAAAGTAGAAACTCGCCCGATTACAACGGTATGTGTATTTTTTCCCTAGGCCTTTCTGGTTAAGCGTTTGGAGCAGCAGAATTGCGAAAAATTTTTTGCCTTCTCAACCATTTCTTGGCTTCAAACTCCCATATCTCGCGAACGGACTGACCTAACCCAAAAATTCCTATTGCATCTGAAAGTAGAAACTCGCCCGATTACAACGGTATGTGTATTTTTTCCCTAGGCCTTTCTGGTTAAGCGTTTGGAGCAGCAGAATTGCGAAAAATTTTCTGCCTTCTCAACCATTTCTTGGCTTCAAACTCCCATATCACGCGAACGGACTGGCCTAACCCAAAAATTCCTATTGCATCTGAAAGTAGAAGCTCGCCCGATTACAAAGGTATGTGTATTTTTTCCCTAGGCCATTCTGGTTAAGCGTTTGGAGCAGCAGAAGTGCGAAAAATTTGTTCTCTTCTCAACCATTTCATAGCTTCAAACTCCCATATCTCGCGAACGGATTGACCTAACCCAAAAATTCCTATTGCATCTGAAAGTAGAAACTCGTCCGATTACAACGGTATGTGTATTTTTTCCCTAGGCCTTTCTGGTTAAGCGTTTGGAGCAGCAGAATTGCGAAAAATTTTTTGCCTTCTCAACCATTTCTTGGCTTCAAACTCCCATATCTCGCGAACGGACTGACCTAACCCATAAATTCCTATTGCATCTGAAAGTAGAAACTCGCCCGATTACAACGGTATGTGTATTTTTTCCCTGGGCCCTTCTGGTTAAGCGTTTGGAGCAGCAGAACTGCGAAAAATTTGTTGTCTTCTCAACCATTTCTTAGCTTCAAACTCCCATATTTCGCGAACGGATTGACCTAACCCAAAAAATCCTGTTGCATCTGAAAGTAGAAACTCGCCCGATTACAACGGTATGTGTATTTCTTCCCTAGGCCATTGTGGTTAAGCGTTTGGAGCAGCAGAATTGCGAAAAATTTTTTGCCTTCTCAACCATTTCTTGTCTTCAAACTCCCATATCTCGCGAACGGATTGACCTAACCCAAAAATTCCTACTGCATCTGAAAGTAGAAACTCGCCCGATTACAACGGTATGTGTATTTTTTCCCTAGGCCATTGTGGTTAATCGTTTGGAGCAGCAGAATTGCGAAAAATTTGTTCTCTTCTCAACCATTTCTAAGCTTCAAACTCCCATATCTCGCGAACGGATTGACCTAACCCAAAACTTCCTATTGCATCTGAAAGTAGAAACTCGCCCGATTACAACGGTATGTGTATTTTTTCCCTAGGCCATTCTGGTTAAACGTTTGGAGCAGCAGAATTGCGAAAAATTTGTTGCCTTCTCAACCATTTCTTGGCTTCAAACTCCCATATCTCGCGAACGGATTGAACTAACCCAAAAATTCCTATTGCATTTGAAAGTAGAAACTCGCCCGATTACAACGGTACGTGTATTTTTCCCCTAGGCCATTCTGGTTAAGCGATTGGAGCAGCAGAAGTGCGAAAAATTTGTTGTCTTGTCAACTATTTCTTAGCTTCAAAGTCCCATATCTCGCGAACGGATTGACCTAACCCAAAAATTCCTATTGTATCTGAAAGTAGAAACTCGCCCGATTACAACGGCATGTGTATTTTTCCCTAGGCCTTTCTGGTTAAGCGTTTGGAGCAGCAGAATTGCGACAAATTTGTTCTCTTCTCAACCATTTCTAAGCTTCAAACTCCCATATCTCGCGAACGGATTGACCTAACCCAAAAATTCCTATTGCATCTGAAAGTAGAAACTCGCCCGATTACAACGGTACGTGTATTTTTTCCCCAGGCCTTTCTGGTTAAGCGTTTGGAGCAGCAGAATTGCGAAAAATTTTTTGCCTTCTCAACCATTTCTTGTCTTCAAACTCCCATATCTCGCGAACGGACTGACCTACCCCAAAAATTCCTATTGCATCTGAAAGTAGAAACTCGCCCGATTACAACGGTATGTGTATTTTTTCCCTAGGCCATTCTGGTTAAGCGTTTGGAGCAGCAGAATTGCGAAAAATTTTTTGCCTTCTCAACCATTTCTTGGCTTCAAACTCCCATATCTCGCGAACGGACTGACCCAACCCAAAGTTCCTATTGCATCTGAAAGTAGAAGCTCGCCCGATTACAAAGGTATGTGTATTTTTTCCCTAGGCCATTCTGGTTAAGCGTTTGGAGCAGCAGAAGTGCGAAAAATTTGTTCTCTTCTCAACCATTTCTTAGCTTCAAACTCCCATATCTCGCGAACCGATTGAACTAACCCAAAAATTCCTATTGTATCTGCAAGTAGAAACTCGCCCGATTACAACGGTATGTGTATTTTTTCCCTAGGCCTTTCTGGTTAAGCGTTTGGAGCACCAGAATTGCGAAAAATTTTTTGCCTTCTCAACCATTTCTTGGCTTCAAACTCCCATATCTCGCGAACGGACTGGCCTAACCCAAAAATTCCTATTGCATCTGAAAGTAGAAACTCGCTCGATTACAAAGGTATGTGTATTTTTTCCCTAGGCCATTCTGGTTAAGCGTTTGGAGCAGCAGAATTGCGAAAAATTTTTTGCCTTCTCAACCATTTCTTGGCTTCAAACTCCCATATCTCGCGAACGGACTGACCCAACCCAAAGTTCGTATTGCATCTGAAAGTAGAAGCTCGCCCGATTACAAAGGTATGTGTATTTTTTCCCTAGGCCTTTCTGGTTAAGCGTTTGGAGCAGCAGAATTGCGAAAAATTTTTGCCTTCTCAACCATTTCTTGGCTTCAAACTCCCATATCTCGCGAACGGACTGACCTAACCCAAAAATTCCTATTGCATCTGAAAGTAGAAACTCGCCCGATTACAACGGTATGTGTATTTTTTCCCTGGGCCCGTCTGGTTAAGCGTTTGGAGCAGCAGAACTGCGAAAAATTGGTTGTTTTCTCAATCATTTCTTAGCTTCAAACTCCCATATTTCACGAACGGATTGACCTAACCCAAAAAATCCTGTTGCATCTGAAAGTAGAAACTCGCCCGATTACAACGGTATGTGTATTTCTTCCCTACGCCATTGTGGTTAAGCGTTTGGAGCAGCAAAATTGCGAAAAATTTTTGTCTTCTCAACCATTTCTTGTCTTCAAACTCCCATATCTCGCGAACCGATTGACCTAACCCAAAAATTCCTATTGCATCTGAAAGTAGAAACTCGCCCGATTACAACGGTATGTGTATTTTTTCCCTGGGCCATTCTGGTTAAGCGTTTGGAGCAGCAGAATTGCGAAAAATTTGTTGTCTTCTCAACCATTTCTTAGCTTCAAACTCCCATATGTCGCGAACGGATTGACCTAACCCAAAAATTCCTATTGCATCTGAAAGTAGAAACTCGCCCAATTACAACGGTATGTGTATTTTTTCCCTAGGCCATTCTGGTTAAACGTTTGGAGCAGCAGAATTGCGAAAAATTTTTTGCCTTCTCAACCATTTCTTAGCTTCAAACTCCCATATCTCGCGAACCGATTGACCTAACCCAGAAATTCCTATTGCATCTGAAAGTAGAAACTCGCCCGATTACAACGGTATGTGTATTTTTTCCCTACGCCATTGTGGTTAAGCGTTTGGAGCAGCAAAATTGCGAAAAATTTTTTGTCTTCTCAACCATTTCTTGTCTTCAAACTCCCATATCTCGCGAACCGATTGACCTAACCCAAAAATTCCTATTGCATCTGAAAGTAGAAACTCGCCCGATTACAACGGTATGTGTATTTTTTCCCTGGGCCATTCTGGTTAAGCGTTTGGAGCAGCAGAATTGCGAAAAATTTGTTGTCTTCTCAACCATTTCTTAGCTTCAAACTCCCATATCTCGCGAACCGATTGACCTAACCCAAAAATTCCTATTGCATCTGAAAGTAGAAACTCGCCCGATTACAACGGTATGTGTATTTTTTCCCTGGGCCCTTCTGGTTAAGCGTTTGGAGCAGCAGAACTGCGAAAAATTTGTTGTCTTCTCAACCATTTCTTAGCTTCAAACTCCCATATTTCGCCAACGGATTGACCTAACCCAAAAATTCCTGTTGCATCTGAAAGTAGAATCTCGCCCAATTACAACGGTATGTGTATTTCTTCCCTAGGCCATTGTGGTTAAGCGTTTGGAGCAGCAGAATTGCGAAAAATTTTTTGCCTTCTCAACCATTTCTTGTCTTCAAACTCCCATATCTCGCGAACGGATTGACCTAACCCAAAAATTCCTACTGCATCTGAAAGTAGAAACTCGCCCGATTACAACGGTATGTGTATTTATTTCCTAGGCCACTCTGGTTAAGCGTTTGGAGCAGCAGAATTGCGAAAAATTTGTTCTCTTCTCAACCATTTCTTAGCTTCAAACTCCCATATCTCGCGAACGGATTGACGTAACCCAAAAATTCCTGTTGCATCTGAAAGTAGAAACTCGCCCGATTACAACGGTATGTGTATTTTTTTCCTAGGCCTTTCTGGTTAAGCGTTTGGAGCAGCAGAATTGCGAAAAATTTTTTGCCTTCTCAACCATTTCTTGGCTTCAAACTCCCATATCTCGCGAACGGACTGACCTAACCCAAAAATTCCTATTGCATCTGAAAGTAGAAACTCGCCCGATTACAACGGTATGTGTATTTTTTCCCTGGGCCCGTCTGGTTAAGCGTTTGGAGCAGCAGAACTGCGAAAAATTGGATGTTTTCTCAATCATTTCTTAGCTTCAAACTCCCATATTTCACGAACGGATTGACCTAACCCAAAAAATCCTGTTGCATCTGAAAGTAGAAACTCGCCCGATTACAACGGTATGTGTATTTTTCCCTAGGCCTTTCTGGTTAAGCGTTTGGAGCAGCAGAATTGCGAAAAATTTTTTGCCTTCTCAACCATTTCTTGTCTTCAAACTCCCATATCTCGCGAACGGATTGACCTAACCCAAAAATTCCTACTGCATCTGAAAGTAGAAACTCGCCCGATTACAACGGTATGTGTATTTTTTTCCTAGGCCACTCTGGTTAAGCGTTTGGAGCAGCAGAATTGCGAAAAATTTGTTCTCTTCTCAACCATTTCTTAGCTTCAAACTCCCATATCTCGCGAACGGATTGACGTAACCCAAAAAATTCCTATTGCATCTGAAAGTAGAAACTCGCCCGATTACAACGGTATGTGTATTTTTTCCCTGGGCCATTCTGGTTAAGCGTTTGGAGCAGCAGAATTGCGAAAAATTTGTTGTCTTCTCAACCATTTCTTAGCTTCAAACTCCCATATGTCGCGAACGGATTGACCTAACCCAAAAAATCCTGTTGCATCTGAAAGTAGAAACTCGCCCGATTACAACGGTATGTGTATTTCTTCCCTACGCCATTGTGGTTAAGCGTTTGGAGCAGCAAAATTGCGAAAAATTTTTTGTCTTCTCAACCATTTCTTGTCTTCAAACTCCCATATCTCGCGAACCGATTGACCTAACCCAAAAATTCCTATTGCATCTGAAAGTAGAAACTCGCCCGATTACAACGGTATGTGTATTTTTTCCCTGGGCCATTCTGGTTAAGCGTTTGGAGCAGCAGAATTGCGAAAAATTTGTTGTCTTCTCAACCATTTCTTAGCTTCAAACTCCCATATGTCGCGAACGGATTGACCTAACCCAAAAATTCCTATTGCATCTGAAAGTAGAAACTCGCCCAATTACAACGGTATGTGTATTTTTTCCCTAGGCCATTCTGGTTAAACGTTTGGAGCAGCAGAATTGCGAAAAATTTTTTGCCTTCTCAACCATTTCTTAGCTTCAAACTCCCATATCTCGCGAACCGATTGACCTAACCCAGAAATTCCTATTGCATCTGAAAGTAGAAACTCGCCCGATTACAACGGTATGTGTATTTTTTCCCTACGCCATTGTGGTTAAGCGTTTGGAGCAGCAAAATTGCGAAAAATTTTTTGTCTTCTCAACCATTTCTTGTCTTCAAACTCCCATATCTCGCGAACCGATTGACCTAACCCAAAAATTCCTATTGCATCTGAAAGTAGAAACTCGCCCGATTACAACGGTATGTGTATTTTTTCCCTGGGCCATTCTGGTTAAGCGTTTGGAGCAGCAGAATTGCGAAAAATTTGTTGTCTTCTCAACCATTTCTTAGCTTCAAACTCCCATATCTCGCGAACCGATTGACCTAACCCAAAAATTCCTATTGCATCTGAAAGTAGAAACTCGCCCGATTACAACGGTATGTGTATTTTTTCCCTGGGCCCTTCTGGTTAAGCGTTTGGAGCAGCAGAACTGCGAAAAATTTGTTGTCTTCTCAACCATTTCTTAGCTTCAAACTCCCATATTTCGCCAACGGATTGACCTAACCCAAAAATTCCTGTTGCATCTGAAAGTAGAATCTCGCCCAATTACAACGGTATGTGTATTTCTTCCCTAGGCCATTGTGGTTAAGCGTTTGGAGCAGCAGAATTGCGAAAAATTTTTTGCCTTCTCAACCATTTCTTGTCTTCAAACTCCCATATCTCGCGAACGGATTGACCTAACCCAAAAATTCCTACTGCATCTGAAAGTAGAAACTCGCCCGATTACAACGGTATGTGTATTTATTTCCTAGGCCACTCTGGTTAAGCGTTTGGAGCAGCAGAATTGCGAAAAATTTGTTCTCTTCTCAACCATTTCTTAGCTTCAAACTCCCATATCTCGCGAACGGATTGACGTAACCCAAAAATTCCTGTTGCATCTGAAAGTAGAAACTCGCCCGATTACAACGGTATGTGTATTTTTTTCCTAGGCCTTTCTGGTTAAGCGTTTGGAGCAGCAGAATTGCGAAAAATTTTTTGCCTTCTCAACCATTTCTTGGCTTCAAACTCCCATATCTCGCGAACGGACTGACCTAACCCAAAAATTCCTATTGCATCTGAAAGTAGAAACTCGCCCGATTACAACGGTATGTGTATTTTTTCCCTGGGCCCGTCTGGTTAAGCGTTTGGAGCAGCAGAACTGCGAAAAATTGGATGTTTTCTCAATCATTTCTTAGCTTCAAACTCCCATATTTCACGAACGGATTGACCTAACCCAAAAAATCCTGTTGCATCTGAAAGTAGAAACTCGCCCGATTACAACGGTATGTGTATTTTTCCCTAGGCCTTTCTGGTTAAGCGTTTGGAGCAGCAGAATTGCGAAAAATTTTTTGCCTTCTCAACCATTTCTTGTCTTCAAACTCCCATATCTCGCGAACGGATTGACCTAACCCAAAAATTCCTACTGCATCTGAAAGTAGAAACTCGCCCGATTACAACGGTATGTGTATTTTTTTCCTAGGCCACTCTGGTTAAGCGTTTGGAGCAGCAGAATTGCGAAAAATTTGTTCTCTTCTCAACCATTTCTTAGCTTCAAACTCCCATATCTCGCGAACGGATTGACGTAACCCAAAAATTCCTATTGCATCTGAAAGTAGAAACTCGCCCGATTACAACGGTATGTGTATTTTTTCCCTGGGCCATTCTGGTTAAGCGTTTGGAGCAGCAGAATTGCGAAAAATTTGTTGTCTTCTCAACCATTTCTTAGCTTCAAACTCCCATATGTCGCGAACGGATTGACCTAACCCAAAAATTCCTATTGCATCTGAAAGTAGAAACTCGCCCAATTACAACGGTATGTGTATTTTTTCCCTAGGCCATTCTGGTTAAGCGTTTGGAGCAGCAGAATTGCGAAAAATTTTTTGCCTTCTCAACCATTTCTTGGCTTCAAACTCCCATATCTCGCGAACGGACTGACCTAACCCAAAAATTCCTATTGCATCTGAAAGTAGAAACTCGCCCGATTACAACGGTATGTGTATTTTTTCCCTGGGCCCGTCTGGTTAAGCGTTTGGAGCAGCAGAACTGCGAAAAATTGGTTGTTTTCTCAATCATTTCTTAGCTTCAAACTCCCATATTTCACGAACGGATTGACCTAACCCAAAAAATCCTGTTGCATCTGAAAGTAGAAACTCGCCCGATTACAACGGTATGTGTATTTTTCCCTAGGCCCTTCTGGTTAAGCGTTTGGAGCAGCAGAATTGCGAAAAATTTTTTGCCTTCTCAACCATTTCTTGTCTTCAAACTCCCATATCTCGCGAACGGATTGACCTAACCCAAAAATTCCTACTGCATCTGAAAGTAGAAACTCGCCCGATTACAACGGTATGTGTATTTTTTTCCTAGGCCACTCTGGTTAAGCGTTTGGAGCAGCAGAATTGCGAAAAATTTGTTCTCTTCTCAACCATTTCTTAGCTTCAAACTCCCATATCTCGCGAACGGATTGGCGTAACCCAAAAATTCCTATTGCATCTGAAAGTAGAAACTCGCCCGATTACAACGGTATGTGTATTTTTTCCCTAGGCCTTTCTGGTTAAGCGTTTGGAGCAGCAGAATTGCGAAAAATTTTTTGCCTTCTCAACCATTTCTTGGCTTCAAACTCCCATATCTCGCGAACGGACTGACCTAACCCAAAAATTCCTATTGCATCTGAAAGTAGAAACTCGCCCGATTACAACGGTATGTGTATTTTTTCCCTGGGCCCGTCTGGTTAAGCGTTTGGAGCAGCAGAACTGCGAAAAATTGGTTGTTTTCTCAATCATTTCTTAGCTTCAAACTCCCATATTTCACGAACGGATTGACCTAACCCAAAAAATCCTGTTGCATCTGAAAGTAGAAACTCGCCCGATTACAACGGTATGTGTATTTCTTCCCTACGCCATTGTGGTTAAGCGTTTGGAGCAGCAAAATTGCGAAAAATTTTTTGTCTTCTCACCATTTCTTGTCTTCAAACTCCCATATCTCGCGAACCGATTGACCTAACCCAAAAATTCCTATTGCATCTGAAAGTAGAAACTCGCCCGATTACAACGGTATGTGTATTTTTTCCCTGGGCCATTCTGGTTAAGCGTTTGGAGCAGCAGAATTGCGAAAAATTTGTTGTCTTCTCAACCATTTCTTAGCTTCAAACTCCCATATGTCGCGAACGGATTGACCTAACCCAAAAATTCCTATTGCATCTGAAAGTAGAAACTCGGCCCAATTACAACGGTATGTGTATTTTTTCCCTAGGCCATTCTGGTTAAACGTTTGGAGCAGCAGAATTGCGAAAAATTTTTTGCCTTCTCAACAATTTCTTAGCTTCAAACTCCCATATCTCGCGAACCGATTGACCTAACCCAAAAATTCCTATTGCATCTGAAAGTAGAAACTCGCCCGATTACAACGGTATGTGTATTTTTTCCCTGGGCCCTTCTGGTTAAGCGTTTGGAGCAGCAGAACTGCGAAAAATTTGTTGTCTTCTCAACCATTTCTTAGCTTCAAACTCCCATATTTCGCCAACGGATTGACCTAACCCAAAAATTCCTGTTGCATCTGAAAGTAGAATCTCGCCCAATTACAACGGTATGTGTATTTCTTCCCTAGGCCATTGTGGTTAAGCGTTTGGAGCAGCAGAATTGCGAAAAATTTTTTGCCTTCTCAACCATTTCTTGTCTTCAAACTCCCATATCTCGCGAACGGATTGACCTAACCCAAAAATTCCTACTGCATCTGAAAGTAGAAACTCGCCCGATTACAACGGTATGTGTATTTTTTTCCTAGGCCACTCTGGTTAAGCGTTTGGAGCAGCGGAATTGCGAAAAATTTGTTCTCTTCTCAACCATTTCTTAGCTTCAAACTCCCACATCTCGCGAACGGATTGACGTAACCCAAAAATTCCTATTGCATCTGAAAGTAGAAACTCGCCCGATTACAACGGTATGTGTATTTTTTTCCTAGGCCTTTCTGGTTAAGCGTTTGGAGCAGCAGAATTGCGAAAAATTTTTTGCCTTCTCAACCATTTCTTGGCTTCAAACTCCCATATCTCGCGAACGGACTGACCTAACCCAAAAATTCCTATTGCATCTGAAAGTAGAAACTCGCCCGATTACAACGGTATGTGTATTTTTTCCCTGGGCCCGTCTGGTTAAGCGTTTGGAGCAGCAGAACTGCGAAAAATTGGTTGTTTTCTCAATCATTTCTTAGCTTCAAACTCCCATATTTCACGAACGGATTGACCTAACCCAAAAAATCCTGTTGCATCTGAAAGTAGAAACTCGCCCGATTACAACGGTATGTGTATTTCTTCCCTACGCCATTGTGGTTAAGCGTTTGGAGCAGCAAAATTGCGAAAAATTTTTTGTCTTCTCAACCATTTCTTGTCTTCAAACTCCCATATCTCGCGAACCGATTGACCTAACCCAAAAATTCCTATTGCATCTGAAAGTAGAAACTCGCCCGATTACAACGGTATGTGTATTTTTTCCCTGGGCCATTCTGGTTAAGCGTTTGGAGCAGCAGAATTGCGAAAAATTTGTTGTCTTCTCAACCATTTCTTAGCTTCAAACTCCCATATGTCGCGAACGGATTGACCTAACCCAAAAATTCCTATTGCATCTGAAAGTAGAAACTCGCCCGATTACAACGGTATGTGTATTTTTTCCCTGGGCCATTCTGGTTAAGCGTTTGGAGCAGCAGAATTGCGAAAAATTTGTTGTCTTCTCAACCATTTCTTAGCTTCAAACTCCCATATGTCGCGAACGGATTGACCTAACCCAAAAATTCCTATTGCATCTGAAAGTAGAAACTCGCCCAATTACAACGGTATGTGTATTTTTTCCCTAGGCCATTCTGGTTAAACGTTTGGAGCAGCAGATTTGCGAAAAATTTTTTGCCTTCTCAACCATTTCTTAGCTTCAAACTCCCATATCTCGCGAACCGATTGACCTAACCCAAAAATTCCTATTGCATCTGAAAGTAGAAACTCGCCCGATTACAACGGTATGTGTATTTTTTCCCTGGGCCCTTCTGGTTAAGCGTTTGGAGCAGCAGAACTGCGAAAAATTTGTTGTCTTCTCAACCATTTCTTAGCTTCAAACTCCCATATTTCGCCAACGGATTGACCTAACCCAAAAATTCCTGTTGCATCTGAAAGTAGAATCTCGCCCAATTACAACGGTATGTGTATTTCTTCCCTAGGCCATTGTGGTTAAGCGTTTGGAGCAGCAGAATTGCGAAAAATTTTTTGCCTTCTCAACCATTTCTTGTCTTCAAACTCCCATATCTCGCGAACGGATTGACCTAACCCAAAAATTCCTACTGCATCTGAAAGTAGAAACTCGCCCGATTACAACGGTATGTGTATTTTTTTCCTAGGCCACTCTGGTTAAGCGTTTGGAGCAGCAGAATTGCGAAAAATTTGTTCTCTTCTCAACCATTTCTTAGCTTCAAACTCCCATATCTCGCGAACGGATTGACGTAACCCAAAAATTCCTATTGCATCTGAAAGTAGAAAATCGCCCGATTACAACGGTATGTGTATTTTTTTCCTAGGCCTTTCTGGTTAAGCGTTTGGAGCAGCAGAATTGCGAAAAATTTTTTGCCTTCTCAACCATTTCTTGGCTTCAAACTCCCATATCTCGCGAACGGACTGACCTAACCCAAAAATTCCTATTGCATCTGAAAGTAGAAACTCGCCCGATTACAACGGTATGTGTATTTTTTCCCTGGGCCCGTCTGGTTAAGCGTTTGGAGCAGCAGAACTGCGAAAAATTGGTTGTTTTCTCAATCATTTCTTAGCTTCAAACTCCCATATTTCACGAACGGATTGACCTAACCCAAAAAATCCTGTTGCATCTGAAAGTAGAAACTCGCCCGATTACAACGGTATGTGTATTTCTTCCCTACGCCATTGTGGTTAAGCGTTTGGAGCAGCAAAATTGCGAAAAATTTTTTGTCTTCTCAACCATTTCTTGTCTTCAAACTCCCATATCTCGCGAACCGATTGACCTAACCCAAAAATTCCTATTGCATCTGAAAGTAGAAACTCGCCCGATTGCAACGGTATGTGTATTTTTTCCCTGGGCCATTCTGGTTAAGCGTTTGGAGCAGCAGAATTGCGAAAAATTTGTTGTCTTCTCAACCATTTCTTAGCTTCAAACTCCCATATGTCGCGAACGGATTGACCTAACCCAAAAATTCCTATTGCATCTGAAAGTAGAAACTCGCCCGATTACAACGGTATGTGTATTTTTTCCCTAGGCCTTTCTGGTTAAGCGTTTGGAGCAGCAGAACTGCGAAAAATTGGTTGTCTTCTCAACCATTTCTTAGCTTCAAACTCTCATATTTCGCGAACGGATTGACCTAACACAAAAAATCCTCTTGCATCTGAAAGTAGAAACTTACCCGATTACAACGGTATGTGTATTTCTTCCCTAGGCCATTGTGGTTAAGCGTTTGGAGCAGCAGAATTGCGAAAAATTTTTTGCCTTCTCAACCATTTCTTGTCTTCAAACTCCCATATCTCGCGAACGGATTGACCTAACCCAAAAATTCCTACTGCATCTGAAAGTAGAAACTCGTCCGATTACAAAGGTATGTGTATTTATTCCCTAGGCCATTCTGGTTAAGCGTTTGGAGCAGCAGAATTGCGAAAAATTTTTTGCCTTCTCAACCATTTCTTGGCTTCAAACTCCCATATCTCGCGAACGGACTGACCTAACCCAAAAATTCCTATTGCATCTGAAAGTAGAAACTCGCCCGATTACAACGGTATGTGTAATTTTCCCCTAGGCCATTCTGGTTAAGCGTTTGGAGCAGCAGAAGTGCGAAAAATTTTTTGCCTTCTCAACCATTTCTTGGCTTTAAACTCCCATATCTCGCGAACGGATTGACCTAACCCAAAAATTTCTGTTGCGACTGAAAGTAGAAACTCGCCCGATTACAACAGTATGTGTATTTTTTCCCTAGGCCATTCTGGTTAAGCGTTTGGAGCAGCAGAAGTGCGAAAAATTTGTTCTCTTCTCAACCATTTCTTAGCTTCAAACTCCCATATCTCGCGAACGGATAGACCTAACCCAAAAATTCCTATTGTATCTGAAAGTAGAAACTCGCCCGATTACAACGGTATGTGTATTTTTTCCCTAGGCCTTTCTGGTTAAGCGTTTGGAGCAGCAGAATGGCGAAAAATTTTTTGCCTTCTCAACCATTTCTTGGCTTCAAACTCCCATATCTCGCGAACGGACTGACCTAACCCAAAAATTCCTATTGCATCTGAAAGTAGAAACTCGCCCGATTACAACGGTATGTGTATTTTTTCCCTGGGCCCTTCTGGTTAAGCGTTTGGAGCAGCAGAACTGCGAAAAATTTGTTGTCTTCTCAACCATTTCTTAGCTTCATACTCCCATATCTCGCGAACGGATTGACCCAACCCAAAAATTCCTATTGTATCTGAAAGTAGAAACTCGCCCGATTACAACGGTATGTGTATTTTTTCCCTAGGCCTTTCTGGTTAAGCGTTTGGAGCAGCAGATTTGCGAAAAATTTTTTGCCTTCTCAACCATTTCTTGGCTTCAAACTCCCATATCTCGCGAACGGACTGACCCAACCCAAAAATTCCTGTTGCATCTGAAAGTAGAAGCTCGCCCGATTACAAAGGTATGTGTATTTTTTCCCTAGGCCATTCTGGTTAAGCGTTTGGAGCAGCAGAAGTGCGAAAAATTTGTTCTCTTCTCAACCATTTCTTAGCATCAAACTACCATATCTCGCGAACGGATTGACCTAACCCAAAAATTCTTATTGCATTTGAAAGTAGAAACTCGCCCGATTACAACGGTACGTGTATTTTTCACCTAGGCCATTCTGGATAAGCGATTGGAGCAGCAGAAGTGCGGAAAATTTGTTGTCTTGTCAACCATTTCTTAGCTTCAAAGTCCCATATCTCGCGAACAGATTGACTTAATCCAAAAATTCCTATTGTAACTGAAAGTAGAAGCTCGCCCGATTACAACAGTATGTGTACTTTTCCCCTAGGCCATTCTGGTTAAGCGTTTGGAGCAGCAGAAGTGCGAACAATTTTTTGCCTTCTCAACCATTTCTTGGCTTCAAACTCCCATATCTCGCGAACGGACTGACCCAACCCAAAAATTCCTATTGCATCTGAAAGTAGAAGCTCGCCCGATTACAAAGGTATGTGTATTTTTTCCCTAGGCCATTCTGGTTAAGCGTTTGGAGCAGCAGAATTGCGAAAAATTTGTTGTCTTCTCAACCATTTCTTAGCTTCAAACTCCCATATGTCGCGAACGGATTGACCTAACCCAAAAATTCCTATTGCATCTGAAAGTAGAAACTCGCCCAATTACAACGGTATGTGTATTTTTTCCCTAGGCCATTCTGGTTAAACGTTTGGAGCAGCAGAATTGCGAAAAATTTTTTGCCTTCTCAACCATTTCTTAGCTTCAAACTCCCATATCTCGCGAACCGATTGACCTAACCCAAAAATTCCTATTGCATCTGAAAGTAGAAACTCGCCCGATTACAACGGTATGTGTATTTTTTCCCTGGGCCCTTCTGGTTAAGCGTTTGGAGCAGCAGAACTGCGAAAAATTTGTTGTCTTCTCAACCATTTCTTAGCTTCAAACTCCCATATTTCGCCAACGGATTGACCTAACCCAAAAATTCCTGTTGCATCTGAAAGTAGAATCTCGCCCAATTACAACGGTATGTGTATTTCTTCCCTAGGCCATTGTGGTTAAGCGTTTGGAGCAGCAGAATTGCGAAAAATTTTTTGCATTCTCAACCATTTCTTGTCTTCAAACTCCCATATCTCGCGAACGGATTGACCTAACCCAAAAATTCCTACTGCATCTGAAAGTAGAAACTCGCCCGATTACAACGGTATGTGTATTTTTTTCCTAGGCCACTCTGGTTAAGCGTTTGGAGCAGCAGAATTGCGAAAAATTTGTTCTCTTCTCAACCATTTCTTAGCTTCAAACTCCCATATCTCGCGAACGGATTGACGTAACCCAAAAATTCCTATTGCATCTGAAAGTAGAAACTCGCCCGATTACAACGGTATGTGTATTTTTTCCCTAGGCCTTTCTGGTTAAGCGTTTGGAGCAGCAGAATTGCGAAAAATTTTTTGCCTTCTCAACCATTTCTTCGGCTTCAAACTCCCATATCTCGCGAACGGACTGACCTAACCCAAAAATTCCTATTGCATCTGAAAGTAGAAACTCGCCCGATTACAACGGTATGTGTATTTTTTCCCTCGGCCCGTCTGGTTAAGCGTTTGGAGCAGCAGAACTGCGAAAAATTGGTTGTTTTCTCAATCATTTCTTAGCTTCAAACTCCCATATTTCACGAACGGATTGACCTAACCCAAAAAATCCTGTTGCATCTGAAAGTAGAAACTCGCCCGATTACAACGGTATGTGTATTTCTTCCCTACGCCATTGTGGTTAAGCGTTTGGAGCAGCAAAATTGCGAAAAATTTTTTGCCTTCTCAACCATTTCTTGTCTTCAAACTCCCATATCTCGCGAACGGATTGACTTAATCCAAAAATTCCTATTGTAACTGAAAGTCGAAGCTCGCCCGATTGCAACAGTATGTGTACTTTTTCCCTAGGCCATTCTGGTTAAGCGTTTGGAGCAGCAGAATTGCGAAAAATTTGTTCTCTTCTCAACTATTTCTTAGCTTCAAACTCCCATATCTCGCGAACGGATTGACCTAACCCAAAAATTCCTGTTGCGTCTGAAAGTAGAATCTCGCCCGATTACAACGGTATGTGTATTTTTTCCCTAGCCCATTCTGGTTATGCGTTTGGAGCAGCAGAATTGCGAAAAATTTGTTGTCTTCTCAACCATTTCTTGGCTTCAAACTCCCATATCTCGCGAACGGATTGACCAAACCCAAAAATTCCTGCTGCGTCTGAAAGTAGAAACTCGCCCGATTACAACGGTATGTTTATTTTTTCCCTAGCCCTTTCTGGTTAAGCGTTTCGAGCAGCAGAATTGCGAAAAATTTGTTGTCTTCTCAACCATTTCTTAGCTTCGAACTCCCATATCTCGCGAATGAATTGACCAAACCCAAAAATTCCTGCTGCGTCTGAAGGTAGAATCTCGCCCGATTACAACGGTATGGGTATTTTTTCCCTAGCCCATTCTGGTTATGCGTTTGGAGCAGCAGAATTGCAAAAAATTTGTTGTCTTCTCAACCATTTCTTAGCTTCAAAGTCCCATATCTCGCGAACGGATTGACCAAACTCAAAAATTCCTGCTGCGTCTGACAGTAGAAACTCGCCCGATTACAACGGTATGCGTATTTTTTCCCTAGGCCATTCTGGTTAAGCGTTTGTAGCAGCAGAATTGCGAAAAATTTTTTGCCTTCTCAACCATTTCTTGGCTTCAAACTCCCATATCTCGCGAACGGATTGACCAAACCCAAAAATTCCTGTTGCGTCTGAAAGTAGAAACTCGCCCGATTACAACGGTATGTGTATTTTTTCCCTAGCTCATTCTGGTTAAGCGTTTGGAGCAGCAGAATTGCGAAAAATTTGTTGTCTTCTCTACCATTTCTTAGCTTCAAACTCCCATATCTCGCGAACGGATTGACCTAACCCAAAAATTTCTATTGGATCTGAAAGTAGAAACTCGCTCGATTACAGCGGTATGTGTATTTTTTCCCTAGGCCATTCTGGTTAAACGTTTGGAGCAGCAGAATTGCGAAAAATTTTTTGCCTTCTCAACCATTTCTTAGCTTCAAACTCCCATATCTCGCGAACCGATTGACCTAACCCAAAAATTCCTATTGCATCTGAAAGTAGAAACTCGCCCGATTACAACGGTATGTGTATTTTTTCCCTGGGCCCTTCTGGTTAAGCGTTTGGAGCAGCAGAACTGCGAAAAATTTGTTGTCTTCTCAACCATTTCTTAGCTTCAAACTCCCATATTTCGCCAACGGATTGACCTAACCCAAAAATTCCTGTTGCATCTGAAAGTAGAATCTCGCCCAATTACAACGGTATGTGTATTTCTTCCCTAGGCCATTGTGGTTAAGCGTTTGGAGCAGCAGAATTGCGAAAAATTTTTTGCATTCTCAACCATTTCTTGTCTTCAAACTCCCATATCTCGCGAACGGATTGACCTAACCCAAAAATTCCTACTGCATCTGAAAGTAGAAACTCGCCCGATTACAACGGTATGTGTATTTTTTTCCTAGGCCACTCTGGTTAAGCGTTTGGAGCAGCAGAATTGCGAAAAATTTGTTCTCTTCTCAACCATTTCTTAGCTTCAAACTCCCATATCTCGCGAACGGATTGACGTAACCCAAAAATTCCTATTGCATCTGAAAGTAGAAACTCGCCCGATTACAACGGTATGTGTATTTTTTCCCTAGGCCTTTCTGGTTAAGCGTTTGGAGCAGCAGAATTGCGAAAAATTTTTTGCCTTCTCAACCATTTCTTGGCTTCAAACTCCCATATCTCGCGAACGGACTGACCTAACCCAAAAATTCCTATTGCATCTGAAAGTAGAAACTCGCCCGATTACAACGGTATGTGTATTTTTTCCCTCGGCCCGTCTGGTTAAGCGTTTGGAGCAGCAGAACTGCGAAAAATTGGTTGTTTTCTCAATCATTTCTTAGCTTCAAACTCCCATATTTCACGAACGGATTGACCTAACCCAAAAAATCCTGTTGCATCTGAAAGTAGAAACTCGCCCGATTACAACGGTATGTGTATTTCTTCCCTACGCCATTGTGGTTAAGCGTTTGGAGCAGCAAAATTGCGAAAAATTTTTTGCCTTCTCAACCATTTCTTGTCTTCAAACTCCCATATCTCGCGAACGGATTGACTTAATCCAAAAATTCCTATTGTAACTGAAAGTCGAAGCTCGCCCGATTGCAACAGTATGTGTACTTTTTCCCTAGGCCATTCTGGTTAAGCGTTTGGAGCAGCAGAATTGCGAAAAATTTGTTCTCTTCTCAACTATTTCTTAGCTTCAAACTCCCATATCTCGCGAACGGATTGACCTAACCCAAAAATTCCTGTTGCGTCTGAAAGTAGAATCTCGCCCGATTACAACGGTATGTGTATTTTTTCCCTAGCCCATTCTGGTTATGCGTTTGGAGCAGCAGAATTGCGAAAAATTTGTTGTCTTCTCAACCATTTCTTGGCTTCAAACTCCCATATCTCGCGAACGGATTGACCAAACCCAAAAATTCCTGCTGCGTCTGAAAGTAGAAACTCGCCCGATTACAACGGTATGTTTATTTTTTCCCTAGCCCTTTCTGGTTAAGCGTTTCGAGCAGCAGAATTGCGAAAAATTTGTTGTCTTCTCAACCATTTCTTAGCTTCGAACTCCCATATCTCGCGAATGAATTGACCAAACCCAAAAATTCCTGCTGCGTCTGAAGGTAGAATCTCGCCCGATTACAACGGTATGGGTATTTTTTCCCTAGCCCATTCTGGTTATGCGTTTGGAGCAGCAGAATTGCAAAAAATTTGTTGTCTTCTCAACCATTTCTTAGCTTCAAAGTCCCATATCTCGCGAACGGATTGACCAAACTCAAAAATTCCTGCTGCGTCTGACAGTAGAAACTCGCCCGATTACAACGGTATGCGTATTTTTTCCCTAGGCCATTCTGGTTAAGCGTTTGTAGCAGCAGAATTGCGAAAAATTTTTTGCCTTCTCAACCATTTCTTGGCTTCAAACTCCCATATCTCGCGAACGGATTGACCAAACCCAAAAATTCCTGTTGCGTCTGAAAGTAGAAACTCGCCCGATTACAACGGTATGTGTATTTTTTCCCTAGCTCATTCTGGTTAAGCGTTTGGAGCAGCAGAATTGCGAAAAATTTGTTGTCTTCTCTACCATTTCTTAGCTTCAAACTCCCATATCTCGCGAACGGATTGACCTAACCCAAAAATTTCTATTGGATCTGAAAGTAGAAACTCGCTCGATTACAGCGGTATGTGTATTTTTTCCCTAGGCCATTCTGGTTAAGCGTTTGGAGCAGCAGAATTGCGAAAAATTTTTTGCCTTCTCAACCATTTCTTGGCTTCAGACACCCATACCTCGCGAACGGATTGACCTAACCCAAAAATTCCTACTGCATCTGAAAGTAGAAACTCGCCCGATTACAACGGTATGTGTATTTTTTTCCTAGGCCACTCTGGTTAAGCGTTTGGAGCAGCAGAATTGCGAAAAATTTGTTCTCTTCTCAACCATTTCTTAGCTTCAAACTCCCATATCTCGCGAACGGATTGACGTAACCCAAAAATTCCTATTGCATCTGAAAGTAGAAACTCGCCCGATTACAACGGTATGTGTATTTTTTCCCTAGGCCTTTCTGGTTAAGCGTTTGGAGCAGCAGAATTGCGAAAAATTTTTTGCCTTCTCAACCATTTCTTGGCTTCAAACTCCCATATCTCGCGAACGGATTGACCTAACCCAAAAATTCCTATTGCATTTGAAAGTAGAAACTCGCCCGATTACAACGTTACGTGTATTTTTCACCTGGGCCATTCTGGATAAGCGATTGGAGCAGCAGAAGTGCGAAAAATTTGTTCTCTTCTCAACCATTTCTAAGCTTCAAACTCCCATATCTCGCGAACGGATTGACATAACCCAAAAATTCCTATTGCATCTGAAAGTAGAAACTCGCCCGATTACAACGGTATGTGTATTTTTTCCCTAGACCATTCTGGTTAAGCGTTTGTAGCAGCAGAAGTGCGAAAAATTTGTTGTCTTCTCAACCATTTCTTAGCTTCAAACTCCCATATCTCGCGAACGGATTGACCTGTTCCAAAAATTCCTGTTGCATCTGAAAGTAGAAACTCGCCCGATTACAACAGTATGTGTACTTTTCCCCTAGGCCATTCTGGTTAAGCGTTTGGAGCAGCAGAAGTGCGAAAAATTTTTTGCCTTCTCAACCATTTCTTGGCTTTAAACTTCCATATCTCGCGAACGGATTGACCTAACCCAAAAATTTCTGTTGCGACTGAAAGTAGAGACTCGCCCGATTACAACAGTATGTGTATTTTTTCCCTAGGCCATTCTGGTTAAGCGTTTGGAGCAGCAGAAGTGCGAAAAATTTGTTCTCTTCTCAACCATTTCTTAGCTTCAAACTCCCATATCTCGCGAACGGATTGACCTAACCCAAAAATTCCTATTGTATCTGAAAGTAGAAACTCGCCCGATTACAACGGTATGTGTATTTTTTCCCTAGGCCTTTCTGGTTAAGCGTTTGGAGCAGCAGAATTGCGAAAAATTTTTTGCCTTCTCAACCATTTCTTGGCTTCAAACTCCCATATCTCGCGAACGGACTGACCTAACCCAAAAATTCCTATTGCATCTGAAAGTAGAAACTCGCCCGATTACAACAGTATGTGTACTTTTCCCCTAGGCCATTCTGGTTAAGCGTTTGGAGCAGCAGAAGTGCGAAAAATTTTTTGCCTTCTCAACCATTTCTTGGCTTCAAACTCCCATATCTCGCGAACGGATTGACCTAACCCAAAAATTCCTATTGCATCTGAAAGTAGAAACTCGCCCGATTACAACGGTATGTGTATTTTTTCCCTGGGCCCTTCTGGTTAAGCGTTTGGAGCAGCAGAACTGCGAAAAATTTGTTGTCTTCTCAACCATTTCTTAGCTTCAAACTCCCATATTTCGCGAACGGATTGACCTAACACAAAAAATCCTGTTGCATCTGAAAGTAGAAACTTACCCGATTACAACGGTATGTGTATTTCTTCCCTAGGCCATTGTGGTTAAGCGTTTGGAGCAGCAGAATTGCGAAAAATTTGTTCTCTTCTCAACCATTTCTTAGCATCAAACTACCATATCTCGCGAACGGATTGACCTAACCCAAAAATTCCTATTGCATTTGAAAGTAGAAACTCGCCCGATTACAACGGTACGTGTATTTTTCACCTAGGCCATTCTGGATAAGCGATTGGAGCAGCAGAAGTGCGAAAAATTTGTTCTCTTCTCAACCATTTCTAAGCTTCAAACTCCCATATCTCGCGAACGGATTGACATAACCCAAAAATTCCTATTGCATCTGAAAGTAGAAACTCGCCCGATTACAACGGTATGTGTATTTTTTCCGTAGACCATTCTGGTTAAGCGTTTGTAGCAGCAGAAGTGCGAAAAATTTGTTGTCTTCTCAACCATTTCTTAGCTTCAAACTACCATATCTCGCGAACGGATTGACCTGTTCCAAAAATTCCTCTTGCAATCTGAAAGTAGAAACTCGCCCGATTACAACAGTATGTGTACTTTTCCCCTAGGCCATTCTGGTTAAGCGTTTGGAGCAGCAGAAGTGCGAAAAATTTTTTGCCTTCTCAACCATTTCTTGGCTTTAAACTCCCATATCTCGCGAACGGATTGACCTAACCCAAAAATTTCTGTTGCGACTGAAAGTAGAGACTCGCCCGATTACAACAGTATGTGTATTTTTTCCCTAGGCCATTCTGGTTAAGCGTTTGGAGCAGCAGAAGTGCGAAAAATTTGTTCTCTTCTCAACCATTTCTTAGCTTCAAACTCCCATATCTCGCGAACGGATTGACCTAACCCAAAAATTCCTATTGTATCTGAAAGTAGAAACTCGCCCGATTACAACGGTATGTGTATTTTTTCCCTAGGCCTTTCTGGTTAAGCGTTTGGAGCAGCAGAATTGCGAAAAATTTTTTGCCTTCTCAACCATTTCTTGGCTTCAAACTCCCATATCTCGCGAACGGACTGACCTAACCCAAAAATTCCTATTGCACCTGAAAGTAGAAACTCGCCCGATTGCAACGGTATGTGTATTTTTTCCCTGGGCCCTTCTGGTTAAGCGTTTGGAGCAGCAGAACTGCGAAAAATTTGTTGTCTTCTCAACCATTTCTTAGTTTCAAACTCCCATATCTCGCGAAAGGATTGACCTAACCCAAAAATTCCTATTGTATCTGAAAGTAGAAACTCGCCCGATTACAACCGTATGTGTATTTTTTCCCTAGGCCTTTCTGGTTAAGCGTTTGGAGCAGCAGAATTGCGAAAAATTTTTTGCCTTCTCAACCATTTCTTGGCTTCAAACTCCCATATCTCGCGAACGGACTGACCTAACCCAAAAATTGCTATTGCATCTGAAAGTAGAAACTCGCCCGATTACAACGGTATGTGTATTTTTTCCCTAGGCCAATCTGGTTAAGCGTTTGGAGCAGCAGAATTGCGAAAAATTTTTTGCCTTCTCAACCATTTCTTGGCTTCAAACTCCCATATCTCGCGAACGGACTGACCCAACCCAAAAATTCCTATTGCATCCGAAAGTAGAAGCTCGCCCGATTACAAAGGTATGTGTATTTTTTCCCTAGGCCATTCTGGTTAAGCGTTTGGAGCAGCAGAAGTGCGAAAAATTTGTTCTCTTCTCAACCATTTCTTAGCTTCAAACTCCCATATCTCGCGAACGGATTGACCTAACCCAAAAATTCCTATTGCATCTGAAAGTAGAAACTCGCCCGATTACAATGGTATGTGTATTTTTTCCCTGGGCCATTCTGGTTAAGCGTTTGGAGCTGCAGAATTGCGAAAAATTTGTTCTCTTCTCAACCATTTCTTAGCATCAAACTACCATATCTCGCGAACGGATTGACTTAACCCAAAAATTCTTATTGCATTTGAAAGTAGAAACTCGCCCGATTACAACGGTATGTGTATTTTTTCCCTAGGCCATTCTGGTTAAGCGTTTGGAGCAGCAGAATTGCGAAAAATTTATTGCCTTCCTAAACATTTCATGGTTTCAAACTCCCATATCTCGCGAACGGATTGACCTAACCCAGAAATTCCTATTGCATCTGAAAGTAGAAACTCGCCCGATTACAACGGTATGCGTATTTTTTCCCTTGGCCATTCTGGTTAAGCGTTTGGAGGAGCAGAATTGCGAAAAAGTTGTTCTCTTCTCAACCATTTCTTAGCTTCGAACTCCCATATCTCGCGAATGGATTGACATAACACAAAAATTCTTATTGCATTTGAAAGTAGAAACTCGCCCGATTACAACGGTACGTGTATTTTTCCCCTAGGCCATTCTGGTTAAGCGATTGGTGCAGCAGAAGTGCGAAAAATTTGTTGTCTTGTCAACCATTTCTTAGATTCAAAGTCCCATATCTCGCGAACGGATTGACCTAACCCAAAAATTCCTATTGTAACTGAAAGTAGAAACTCGCCCGATTACAACGGTATGTGTATTTTTTCCCTAGCCCATTCTGATTAAGCGTTTGGAGCAGCAGAATTGCGAAAAATTTGTTGTCGTCTCAACCATTTCTTAGCTTCAAAGTCCCATATCTCGCGAACGGATTAACCTAACCCAAAAATGTCTATTGCATTTGAAAGTAGAAACTCGCTCGATTACAGCAGTATGTGTATTTTTTCCCTAGGCCATTCTGGTTAAACGTTTGGAGCAGCAGAATTGCGAAAAATTTTTTGCCTTCCCAACTATTTCTAGGCTTCAAACTCCCATATCTCGCGAACGGATTGACCTAACCCAAAAATTCCTGTTGCGTCTGAAAGTAGAAACTCGCCCGATTACAACGGTATGTGTATTTTTCCCCTAGCCCATTCTGGTTAAGCGTTTGGAGCAGCAGAATTGCGAAAAATTTGTTGTCTTGTCAACCATTTCTTAGCTTCAAAGTCCCATACCTCGCGAACGGATTGACCTAACCCAAAAATTCCTATTGTAACTGAAAGTAGAAACTCGCCCGATTACAACAGTATGCGTATTTTTTCCCTAGGCCATTCTGGTTAAGCGTTTGGAGCAGCAGAATTGCGAAAAATTTGTTCTCTTCCCAACCATTTCTTAGCTTCAAACTCTCATATCTCGCGAACGGATTGGCCTAACCCAAAAATTCCTATTGCATTTGAAAGTAGAAACTCGCCCGATTACAACGGTATGTGTATTTTTCCCCTATGCCATTCTGGTTAAGCGTTTGGAGCAGCAGAATTGCGAAAAATTGTTTGCCTTCTCAACCATTTCTTAGCTTCAAACTCCCATATGTCGCGAACGGATTGACCTAACCCAAAAATTCAAATTGCATCTGAAAGTAGAAACTCGCCCAATTACAACGGTATGTGTATTTTTTCACTAGGCCATTCTGGTTAAGCGTTTGGAGCAGCAGAATTGCGAAAAATTTGTTGTCTTGTCAACCATTTCTTAGCTTCAAAGTCCCATACCTCGCGAACGGATTGACCTAACCCAAAAATTCCTATTGTAACTGAAAGTAGAAACTCGCCCGATTACAACAGTATGCGTATTTTTTCCCTAGGCCATTCTGGTTAAGCGTTTGGAGCAGCAGAATTGCGAAAAATTTGTTCTCTTCCCAACCATTTCTTAGCTTCAAACTCTCATATCTCGCGAACGGATTGGCCTAACCCAAAAATTCCTATTGCATTTGAAAGTAGAAACTCGCCCGATTACAACGGTATGTGTATTTTTCCCCTATGCCATTCTGGTTAAGCGTTTGGAGCAGCAGAATTGCGAAAAATTGTTTGCCTTCTCAACCATTTCTTAGCTTCAAACTCTCATATCTCGCGAACGGATTGGCCAAACACAAAAATTCAAATTGCATCTGAAAGTAGAAACTCGCCCAATTACAACGGTATGTGTATTTTTTCACTAGGCCATTCTGGTTAAGCGTTTGGAGCAACAGAATTGCGAAAAATTTTTGCCTTCTCAACCATTTCTTAGCTTCAATGTCCCATATCTCGCGAACGGATTGACCTAACCCAAAAATTCCTATTGCATCTGAAAGTAGAAACTCGCCCGATTACAACGGTATGTATGTTTTTCCCTGGGCCTTTCTGGTTAAGCGATTGGAGCAGCAGAAGTGCGAAAAATTGTTTGCTTTCTCAACCATATCTTGGCTTCAAACTTCCATATCTCGCGAACGGATTGACCTAACCCAAAAATTCCTATTGCATCTGAAAGTAGAAACTCGCCCGTTTACAACGGTATGCGTATTTTTTCCCTAGGCCATACTGGTTAAGCGTTTGGAGCAGCAGAATTGCGAAAAATTTGTTGTCTTCTCAACCATTTCTTAGCTTCAAAGTCCCAAATCTCCCGAACGGATTGACCAAACCCAAAAATTCCTGCTGCGTCTGAAAGTAGAAACTCGCCCGATTACAACGGTATGCGAATTTTTTCCCTAGGCCATTCTGGTTAAGCGTTTGGAGCAGCAGAATTGCGAAAAATTTGTTCTCTTCTCAACCATTTCTTAGATTCAAACTCTCATATCTCGCGAACGGATTGGTCAAACACAAAAATTCCTATTGCATTGGATAGTAGAAACTCGCCCGATTACAACGGTATGTGTATTTTTTCCCTAGGCCATTCTGGTTAAGCGTTTGAAGCAGCAGAATTGAGAAAAATTTTTTGCCTTCTCAACCATTTCTTGGCTTCAAACTCCCATATCTCGCGAACGGATTGACCTAACCCAAAAATTCCTGTTGCGTCTGAAAGTAGAAACTCGCCCGATTACAACGGTATGTGTATTTTTTCCCTAGCTCATTCTGGTTAAGCGTTTGGAGCAGCAGAATTGCGAAAAATTTGTTGTCTTCTCTACCATTTCTTAGCTTCAAACTCCCATATCTCGCGAACGGATTGACCTAACCCAAAAATTTCTATTGGATCTGAAAGTAGAAACTCGCTCGATTACAGCGGTATGTGTATTTTTTCCCTAGGCCATTCTGGTTAAGCGTTTGGAGCAGCAGAATTGCGAAAAATTTTTTGCCTTCTCAACCATTTCTTGGCTTCAAACTCCCATACCTCGCGAACGGATTGACCTAACCCAAAAATTCCTGTTGCGTCTGAAAGTAGAAACTCGCCCGATTACAACGGTATGTGTATTTTTTCCCTAGCCCATTCTGGTTAAGCGTTTGGAGCAGCAGAATTGCGAAAAATTTGTTGTCTTCTCAACCATTTCCTAGCTTCAAACTCCCATATCTCGCGAACGGATTGACCAAACCCAAAAATTCCTGCTGCGTCTGAAATTAGAAACTCGCCCGATTACAACGGTATGCGCATTTTTTCCCTAGGCCATTCTGGTTAAGCGTTTGGAGCAGCAGAATTGCGAAAAATTTGTTCTCTTCTCAACCATTTCTTAGCTTCAAATTCCCATATGTCGCGAATAGATTGACATAACACAAAAATTCCTATTGCATTTGAAAGTAGAAACACGCCCGATTACAACGGTACGTGTATTTTTCCCCTAGGCCATTCTGGTTAAGCGAATGGTGCAGCAGAAGTGCGAAAAATTTGTTGTCTTGTCAACCATTTCTTAGCTTCAAAGTCCCATATCTCGCGAACGGATTGACCTAACCCAAAAATTCCTATTGCATCGGAAAGTAGAAACTCGCCCGATTACAACGGTATGTGTATTTTTTCCCAAGGCCATTCTGGTTAAGCGTTTGAAGCAGCAGAATTACGAAAACTTTTTTGCCTTCTCAACCATTTCTTGGCTTCAAACTCCCATATCTCGCGAACGGATTGACATAACCCAAAAATTCCTATGGCATTTGAAAGTAGAAACTCGCCCGATTACAACGGAATGTGTATATTTTCCCTGGGCCCTTCTGGTTAAGCGTTTGGAGTAGCAGAAGTGCGAAAAATTTGTTGTCTTCTCAACCATTTCTTAGCTTCAAACTCCCATATGTCGCGAACGGATTGACCTAACCCAAAAATTCAAATTGCATCTGAAAGTAGAAACTCGCCCAATTACAACGGTATGTGTATTTTTTCACTAGGCCATTCTGGTTAAGCGTTTGAAGCAGCAGAATTGAGAAAAATTTTTTGCTTCCTCAACCATATCTTGGCTTCAAACTCCCATATCTCGCGAACGGATTGAACTAACCCAAAAATTCCTATTGCATCTGAAAGTAGAAACTCGCCCGTTTACAACGGTATGCGTATTTTTTCCCTAGGCCATACTGGTTAAGCGTTTGGAGCAGCAGAATTGCGAAAAATTTGTTGCCTTCTCAACCATTTCTTAGCTTCAAAGTCCCATATCTCGCGAACGGATTGACCAAACCCAAAAATTCCTGCTGCGTCTGAAAGTAGAAACTCGCCCGATTACAACGGTATGCGTATTTTTTCCCTAGGCCATTCTGGTTAAGCGTTTGGAGCAGCAGAATTGCGAAAAATTTGTTCTCTTCTCACCCATTTCTTAGCTTCAAACTCTCATATCTCGCGAACGGATTGGCCAAACACAAAAATTCAAATTGCATCTGAAAGTAGAAACTCGCCCAATTACAACGGTATGTGTATTTTTTCACTAGGCCATTCTGGTTAAGCGTTTGGAGCAACAGAATTGCGAAAAATTTTTGCCTTCTCAACCATTTCTTAGCTTCAATGTCCCATATCTCGCGAACGGATTGACCTAACCCAAAAATTCCTATTGCATCTGAAAGTAGAAACTCGCCCGATTACAACGGTATGTATGTTTTTCCCTGGGCCTTTCTGGTTAAGCGATTGGAGCAGCAGAAGTGCGAAAAATTGTTTGCCTTCTCAACCATTTCTCAGCTTCAAACTCCCATATGTCGCGAACGGATTGACCTAACCCAAAAATTCAAATTGCATCTGAAAGTAGAAACTCGCCCAATTACAACGGTATGTGTATTTTTTCACTAGGCCATTCTGGTTAAGCGTTTGAAGCAGCAGAATTGAGAAAAATTTTTTGCTTTCTCAACCATATCTTGGCTTCAAACTTCCATATCTCGCGAACGGATTGACCTAACCCAAAAATTCCTATTGCATTGGATAGTAGAAACTCGCCCGATTACAACGGTATGTGTATTTTTTCCCTAGGCCATTCTGGTTAAGCGTTTGAAGCAGCAGAATTGAGAAAAATTTTTTGCCTTCTCAACCATTTCTTGGCTTCAAACTCCCATATCTCGCGAACGGATTGACCTAACCCAAAAATTCCTGTTGCGTCTGAAAGTAGAAACTCGCCCGATTACAACGGTATGTGTATTTTTTCCCTAGCTCATTCTGGTTAAGCGTTTGGAGCAGCAGAATTGCGAAAAATTTGTTGTCTTCTCTACCATTTCTTAGCTTCAAACTCCCATATCTCGCGAACGGATTGACCTAACCCAAAAATTTCTATTGGATCTGAAAGTAGAAACTCGCTCGATTACAGCGGTATGTGTATTTTTTCCCTAGGCCATTCTGGTTAAGCGTTTGGAGCAGCAGAATTGCGAAAAATTTTTTGCCTTCTCAACCATTTCTTGGCTTCAAACTCCCATACCTCGCGAACGGATTGACCTAACCCAAAAATTCCTGTTGCGTCTGAAAGTAGAAACTCGCCCGATTACAACGGTATGTGTATTTTTTCCCTAGCCCATTCTGGTTAAGCGTTTGGAGCAGCAGAATTGCGAAAAATTTGTTGTCTTCTCAACCATTTCCTAGCTTCAAACTCCCATATCTCGCGAACGGATTGACCAAACCCAAAAATTCCTGCTGCGTCTGAAATTAGAAACTCGCCCGATTACAACGGTATGCGCATTTTTTCCCTAGGCCATTCTGGTTAAGCGTTTGGAGCAGCAGAATTGCGAAAAATTTGTTCTCTTCTCAACCATTTCTTAGCTTCAAATTCCCATATGTCGCGAATAGATTGACATAACACAAAAATTCCTATTGCATTTGAAAGTAGAAACACGCCCGATTACAACGGTACGTGTATTTTTCCCCTAGGCCATTCTGGTTAAGCGAATGGTGCAGCAGAAGTGCGAAAAATTTGTTGTCTTGTCAACCATTTCTTAGCTTCAAAGTCCCATATCTCGCGAACGGATTGACCTAACCCAAAAATTCCTATTGCATCGGAAAGTAGAAACTCGCCCGATTACAACGGTATGTGTATTTTTTCCCAAGGCCATTCTGGTTAAGCGTTTGAAGCAGCAGAATTACGAAAACTTTTTTGCCTTCTCAACCATTTCTTGGCTTCAAACTCCCATATCTCGCGAACGGATTGACATAACCCAAAAATTCCTATGGCATTTGAAAGTAGAAACTCGCCCGATTACAACGGAATGTGTATATTTTCCCTGGGCCCTTCTGGTTAAGCGTTTGGAGTAGCAGAAGTGCGAAAAATTTGTTGTCTTCTCAACCATTTCTTAGCTTCAAACTCCCATATGTCGCGAACGGATTGACCTAACCCAAAAATTCAAATTGCATCTGAAAGTAGAAACTCGCCCAATTACAACGGTATGTGTATTTTTTCACTAGGCCATTCTGGTTAAGCGTTTGAAGCAGCAGAATTGAGAAAAATTTTTTGCTTCCTCAACCATATCTTGGCTTCAAACTCCCATATCTCGCGAACGGATTGAACTAACCCAAAAATTCCTATTGCATCTGAAAGTAGAAACTCGCCCGTTTACAACGGTATGCGTATTTTTTCCCTAGGCCATACTGGTTAAGCGTTTGGAGCAGCAGAATTGCGAAAAATTTGTTGCCTTCTCAACCATTTCTTAGCTTCAAAGTCCCATATCTCGCGAACGGATTGACCAAACCCAAAAATTCCTGCTGCGTCCTGAAAGTAGAAACTCGCCCGATTACAACGGTATGCGTATTTTTTCCCTAGGCCATTCTGGTTAAGCGTTTGGAGCAGCAGAATTGCGAAAAATTTGTTCTCTTCTCACCCATTTCTTAGCTTCAAACTCTCATATTCCGCGAACGGATTGGCCAAACACAAAAATTCAAATTGCATCTGAAAGTAGAAACTCGCCCAATTACAACGGTATGTGTATTTTTTCACTAGGCCATTCTGGTTAAGCGTTTGGAGCAACAGAATTGCGAAAAATTTTTGCCTTCTCAACCATTTCTTAGCTTCAATGTCCCATATCTCGCGAACGGATTGACCTAACCCAAAAATTCCTATTGCATCTGAAAGTAGAAACTCGCCCGATTACAACGGTATGTATGTTTTTCCCTGGCCTTTCTGGTTAAGCGATTGGAGCAGCAGAAGTGCGAAAAATTGTTTTGCCTTCTCAACCATTTCTCAGCTTCAAACTCCCATATGTCGCGAACGGATTGACCTAACCCAAAAATTCAAATTGCATCTGAAAGTAGAAACTCGCCCAATTACAACGGTATGTGTATTTTTTCACTAGGCCATTCTGGTTAAGCGTTTGAAGCAGCAGAATTGAGAAAAATTTTTTGCTTTCTCAACCATATCTTGGCTTCAAACTTCCATATCTCGCGAACGGATTGACCTAACCCAAAAATTCCTATTGCATCTGAAAGTAGAAACTCGCCGATTACAACGGTATGTGTATTTTTTCCGTAGACCATTCTGGTTAAGCGTTTGTAGCAGCAGAAGTGCGAAAAATTTGTTGTCTTCTCAACCATTCTTAGCTTCAAACTACCATATCTCGCGAACGGATTGACCTGTTCCAAAAATTCCTCTTGCAATCTGAAAGTAGAAACTCGCCCGATTACAACAGTATGTGTACTTTTTCCCCTAGGCCCATTCTGGGTTAAGCGTTTGTGAGCACAGCAGAAGTGCGAAAAAGTTTTTGCCTTCTCAACCATTTCTTGGCTTTAAACTCCCATATCTCGCGAACGGATTGACCTACACCCAAAAATTTCTGTTGCGACTGAAAGTAGAGACTCGCCCGATTGACAACAGTATGTGTATTTTTTCCCTAGGCCATTCTGGTTAAGCGTTTGGAGCAGCAGAAGTGCGAAAAAATTTGTTCTCTTCTCAACCATTTCTTAGCTTCAAACTCCATATCTCGCGAACGGATTGACCTAGACCCAAAAATTCCTATTGTATCTGAAAGTAGAAACTCGCCCGATTACAACGGTATGTGTATTTTTTCCCTAGGCCTTTCTGGTTAAGCGTTTGGAGCAGCAGAATTGCGAAAAATTTTTTGCCTTCTCAACCATTTCTTGGCTTCAAACTCCCATATCTCGCGAACGGACTGACCTAACCCAAAAATTCCTATTGCACCTGAAAGTAGAAACTCGCCCGATTGCAACGGTATGTGTATTTTTTCCCTGGGCCCTTCTGGTTAAGCGTTTGGAGGCAGCAGAACTGCGAAAAATTTGTTGTCTTCTCAACCATTTCTTAGTTTCAAACTCCCATATCTCGCGAAAGGATTGACCTAACCCAAAAATTCCTATTGTATCTGAAAGTAGAAACTCGCCCGATTACAACCGTATGTGTATTTTTTCCCTAGGCCTTTCTGGTTAAGCGTTTGGAGCAGCAGAATTGCGAAAATTTTTTGCCTTCTCAACCATTTCTTGGCTTCAAACTCCCATATCTCGCGAACGGACTGACCTAACCCAAAAATTGCT